>NC_056746.1:73113749-73116249 GCF_019279795.1 Protopterus annectens
ATTAACTCTGCATTTTAGAGTATACTGGCGATTATTAACTGTAAATCTATTTGATTTGGTGACATATTGACAATAGTTACAAGATTGACACTTATACATGCCTACTATTCTAGGGAAGATACGCTGGCGTTGTTCAAGTAGTACTTTAAAATTTTTTGTTTTTTTATATATTACTGTGGGTTTATCTCCCACCTTGTTGAAAATATTAGTGTCACCCTTAAGTATAGCCCAGTTTTTACAAATGATGTTAAAACAGACATTACTGTTAGCATAGTAAGTTGTTATATAAGATGGTACTTTGGACAAAGGGTCACAGTTTGGGTTATGGTCTTCTATAGTAGAAATATCAAAGTTGCTGTCGTGAACATACTGAACATTTTCACTGTCCAAAATAGGTCTATAATAACATTTAGACCGTTTCTTCTTTACTTCTTCAACAAGGTCATTGACCATACTTTCAGGGTAGCCATGGTGCAGAAACATGTTCTTTAACAACAAACATTCATCATAAAAATCTTTTTCAAGAGTGTTAATTCTGGCTGCCCTAACCAACTGGCCCTTAAAAACTGCCCGCTTTTGATAAGGGTGGCAGCTTGAAAAATGTAAAAAAGCATTAGAATATGTACTTTTCGGGGGGTGTGGCCAAGGATGAACACAGGATAGCAGCAGATTTCTTCAGCTCCACCAATTTCATTACATTGACAGGAATTAATTACTTAAAAAATTAATTCTTGAAGTAATTTTCTTTCTAAATATGTTTGTTTTATATAGTTCTTGAGCTATATCTAAAAAAGAAAGGAAATCTTAATAATATTCCTGTCAGAAATTACTTTGGAAATTTTCCTGTCAGTTTATCAGTCTGAAATGAGTTCCAGTAAGACAAATTCTCAAGACTCCAGCATCAAGAAAGAACTTCAGTCTCTGATAATTATAGTCCAGCAACTTACTGCTAAGATGGATAAAATGGATACTAAAATAGACACTTTCATAGAAAAAACTACAAAACAAATAGACTTGTTACATATGGACCTGCAACAACAGAAGATCCAGATGACAGGCATAGAAGAAGCTGTGAATGACATGGAAAATAGAATACAAGAAGAGGAAATCAACATTGAGTTTCTGCTGAAATAAAATACACATTTACAAACAAAGCTGGATGACCTGGAAAATAGATCTAGGCACAATAACATTAGGATTTTTGGACTGCCAGAAAATATTGAAGGTAACAATATTACTTCTTTTTTAACAACATGGCTCCCTAAAACTTTAGATTTACCAGAAGCATTCTCTTTTGGTATCGAAAGAGCACATACATCTATAGCTAATACTAACTCTAACAAAAACTATCCTAGATCAGTTATAGTTAGATTTCTATCATCTTTTGATAAAGAGATGGTTCTTAAATCTGCTTGGGCTAAAGCTCCTGTTAAGATTAATGAAACAACTGTGCTTTGACAATGACTATTCTTCCATGGTAATAGCTAAAAGAAAAGTTTTTCTGCCACTAATAAGGGAGCTTAAAAAGCACAGTTTAAAACATACCTTCTGTTTCCTGCCAAGCTTAAAATCTTCCTTCCTGATGGTCCTAAAATTTTCGATGACTTAGACTCTGCTTTACTGTTTATCAAAAAAATAAGATTTTGGAAAAATAGAAGAAATGGAATGGGCTAGTCCTTCGTTAAAGAGACTGGCAACTGAAACTTCGTGGAAGACTTCAGAGAAGAAGAAGAGACTAAAAACAAATGATTTGTACTATGTTTTTTTTTTTCTCTCATCATTTTATTTTATTATTAATCTTTCTAACTATAGTTCCTGCATTTCCAAGAAGCAACAAATATTTTGAAAAAGATTTAATCAAAGTTATTCTCTGTGTGCAAAGAAATGTTTTGTTTCATAACTAGTCAAAATATCTGGAGATTTAATGGCAAGCTGTGATTTAACTTGTTTCTCTTTCTGAAGAGGAAAAATAAGGTCAGTAATTTGATACATTTTTTTCCTTTAAAAGTTTATATGTTCTTCAAATGCTATTCCTAATTATACTTTCTTGATTACACTGCTTATGCTTGTTTGTAAATAATATGTCATGCTTTAACCAATAATAATTAGAACTAAATAATAGTAAATAATATGTTTTATTTTTAACTCTATTAATATAAACAGTAAGTAACATTCTATTGTATATACTTCTTATAGCTTTCTCTTACAATTTTTTTTTATTTCTGCCTTACACCCTTTTACTTTCTACTCTCTTTTCTTTTCTTTATTAATATATAGAAATGCTTTTGATCATATAGACACAGTAAATAATAAGATTTGCATAGGAGTTGAGTTGGGACAAAAATGTTGAGTTTTGTTACTTATTAATAATTTTGGGCTTGATTTCACTTACATAGAGTCTGTAATAACCTGTAGAATGCATTGTGAAGGTTTTGTCATGTTTAGATGCATTTACACTGCTAAATGAATGTTTGTCACTAGTTTTTAATAAGTTTCCCAC
>NC_056746.1:73118749-73156249 GCF_019279795.1 Protopterus annectens
GTATGGTTACAATACAAATTAATGGGAAGACTTACACTTTAATTAATGTATATTGGATACCTGGAATTGGTATTAATACAGTGAAACATCATCTTGATAAGATCATATCATTCTCTATAGGAGATATTATTTTAGCTGGTGACTTTAATTGTATACTACATGAAAGTGATACTACCACTATAGGAAAGAGAAGAATTACATCTAATGCAAAACATTTAAAGGATTTTGCTAATTCTTATCATTTGAATGATATTAATAATCAGATAGATTCAAAATCATTACCATACACCTTTTTTTTCTAACAGATACAAAACTTATTCAAAAATAGATAGGGTCTTTATTTCTTACCAGATGGTAACAGATTTAATTAATTCCAAAATCATTTCATGTCCTATATCTGATCATAATTCAATTGTTTTTGAATTCATGATAAAAATACTCATAATGTTCAGATCAAAAGGATACCAGCATACTTAACTCAACTAAAAGACTATAAAGAATATATACTTTCAGAAGTAAAACATTTTTAGACATAAATAACACTCCTGAAGTCTCCATTGTTTATGTTTGGGATGCCTTAAAATCATATCTATATGGACAAAGTATCAGATGGTATAATAATAAAAGGAAATCTTGGGATAAGGAATTGTTAGATATTCAAAGTAAATTAGACTCTTATAAACATAATAATAAAGAAAATATTATGGACAAGAAAGTTATTGAAGAAATAAACAAACTAAATGAGAAATACAAAGAAATTTTAACTCATAAAGTTAAAATAACTTTAGAGAAATACAAGTTTTGTCTTATTCAATAAGCCCCAAATACTTACATAGACTTAAAAATAAAACAAAAGGTTGAATAAACAAAACCATATCAAAGAAATCTTTTCTCTAACGAAAAGAAGAATGTTTCTAGTATACCAGAAATACTAGATGAATTTAGAAATCACTTTCACAAAATTAACCATAATAATATTAACATGGAACCTAAAGATAAAATAAAGGAGTTTATAACCACAAATATGAATAAAAGCTTAATAAACAACAGATTAAACTATTGGACAAGAGTATTTCATATACAGAAGTTATTACACAAATAAATAAGCTTAAATCAAACAAAGCACCGGTAATGATGGTATTATACCAGAGATATATAAAATCCTTTCTAAAAATACATATTCATTAATACATAAGGTTTTTATTTTGGCCCAAACTGAGTTAATAACCCCCCCATCTTGGCAATATACATTTATTTCGCCAATTTTAAATCCTAATAAAGATCCAACTAGATGTTCTTCATATCTCCCCATCTCATTACTTAATGTTGATTATAAAATGTTTATGAATATCTTTGCTAATAGATTGAAGACAATCATTCCCGGCATTATAGATATAGATCAGACAGGCTTCATTGTAAATAGAAATACTTTTGATAATATAAGAAGAACTTAAACATTAATAGATTTTGCAAATAGGAAAAAGAAAGATTTAACACTTATTAGTCTTGATATAAGTTCAGCATTTGATTCAGTAAGTTGGGACTATCTGTTTACCTTAATGAAGTGCACAAACTTCTCGGATGCATTTGTAAATCTAATTGAACATTTATACAAAGGAACGTTGGCTTATATTAAGGCAGGAACATATGTTTCACAAAAAATACCCATTCTTAAAGGTACAAAACAAGGATGTCCACTTTCTCCACTATTATTCACTTTAGTAATGGAGCCTTGGGCTAATTTGATCAGAAACAGTACTGACATAGAGGGTTTTGAAATAGATGAAAATACAACATCCAAAATTCAACTTTTGCAGATGATGTTCTAATTACATCAGCAGGATCTAATTCTTCTATGCAGTCTCTATTTGATAAAATGATGAATTTTAAAAGTATTTCTGGTTTAATATTCAATGAAGAAAAACTAAAATACTACCTATATATACACGAAAAAATATTCTCATTAGTGATTTTACTAAATATGTACCCAATTCAGGTCAGATAACTTATTTAGGTATAATACTATCTAAAGATATTAAATCTATTATATATAATAATTATAATACCTGTTTTCTTAATATACAAAATCTTTTAATACCTGGAATAATATGTTTTTACTATGGAGGAGAGACTTACAATTATTAAAATGATAATATTCCCCAAGATTTTATACTTAATACAATCAATAATACTTCCACCTACAAAATAATTATCAAGAAACTGAACACACTAATGTTAAATTTCTTATGGGCACCTAATAGACCTAGGATTGCATTAAAGAAACATACTAATAGCTGGTCTCAAGGGGGTATTTCTTTTCCAGACTTTAATTTATATACTATCTCTTCTATTGTAAAAGTTATTACTTTATTAATAGATCAGTCATATGTCACAAAATGGAAAGATTATTGGGAGCTAATTAGTATACACTTCATGAAAATCTCCTTAACATATAAAATATGATTGTAAATAACTGTTATGGTTACTAAAAGAATTTTGTACTTCACCTATTACACCTAAACATATGGTTTGTTACCCATTAAATATTATTATTAGTTATCGTAACTTTATATTCATGCACCCTAAGTATAGGGAATGGAATTTTATTGTATTTCCTATAATGTATACTCAGGGTATGCTTTTGTCATCTACTTCTGAAGGAACTCATTTAGCTATAGATAATGATCTAAAGTACTGGTATCAGTTGATATCTGATAATAAAGTTAAAAATCTAGATTTCTTAAAACAAGAATTTGATCTAAGAGAAACTTGCTGGTTAGAGGTTCAGACCTTTAGACAACATCTCATTAATAAAATAGATTTAATGTCTATATCTGTTAAAGAATATATTCCAACACTGATTGATTAATTGATATTAAATTTACAACATAAAGTTTCTGATAAAGGTAAACTTTCATACATACATAAAGTTATCAGACAAGAAACTTTTTACAGTGTAGATTCATACTGGAATTATTTCACTTCTATTAATGGGGACCCACCAAATCAACAAGATAAACAATATATATTGGAATCTGCTTATAGAACTACGTCTTCCATTGTCTGGAGACTTTATACATGGAAATTTTTACATAGATCTTTTTATACACCTTTGATGATGAATAAAATAAATAATAAAGATAATCTATGTAAGAGATGTAATGTAGAAATTAATGCTGACTGGGCTCATATGTTTTATGACTGTATAAAGTTGAAAGAATACTGGAAGTCAATTAATGAATTTTTGCAGGCTCTTTTACAGATAATTTCATTATTTCTAAATCTCTTATATTATTCAACACACCTGTACCTCTAAGTGTTAAAAAGGTTAAGCTTCCCTTGTTATGGTCTATTCTAGCAGTGGCTAGGAAAATATTAACTAGAAATTGGATTTCAGATACACCTCCTTCGTTCAATGAATTTAAAAATGTTATGAATATAGTGTGCCATATGGAAATAAACACAATTAGGACTAGAACAAACAGAAAAACATCTTATTTTATTGTATGGGATAATTTACAAAATTTGTTAAAAAAATTTTAATTTCAATAGCATGGTATTTTAGTTTAATTAATTGATCTGATTGTAGTGGATGTCTTTGTAAATACTTTAGTTGTTTTGTTGAATATTATAATAATACCTATTTTTAATTACTTGTATAAAATTGTTATGATATTTCTCTTATATGTTAAAACAATAAACCTGTTTTGAAAAAAAAAAAAAAAAAGAATATGTACTTTTCCTATATATCTTGGCAGTGTATTTCTGAAGTGTATAGTGTTGTTTATTTATCAGTTTGTTTACTTTCTGAATTTACAAGTTTTCATGCAGTCTAACACTGTCATACTGGTTGACTGCAACTACTTCTCCATTAACTGGGAAAGCTACTCATGTACCAATGCTCTTGCCCAACATTTCATGGAATTCAGTAATTCCAATGGCTTGGACCAGATGTCCCAAGACTCACACTCCACGTTCCTCATCACCCTGGAAAATATTAGCGTGCAACATAACACTGTCATACTGGTTGACTGCAACTACTCCTCCATTAACTGGGAAAGCTACTCATGTACCAATGCACTTGCCCACCAGTTCCTAGAATTTAGTAATTCCAATGGCTTGGACCAGCTTGTTCTTACCCCACTACAGGTTGCAACATCCTTGACCTGGTCATTACTAACATGGGCGGCTGATGCTGTACACCAATAATCAACTCCTCCCTGGTTAGATCTGACCACAAACTAATCACCCTGGAAACCCACGTCCCTCCCACCCCCGCAAAGGTAGCCACCATGAAAAACCTTTGTAAAGGTAACTATAGGCTCCTACAAACACAGCTGGCTAAAGTCACAACACCCATGCAAATGGAGAATAGTTGCATGACTGCAGAATCATACACCATTGCAATGTATGAACACGTACACAAATGCATGGATTCCTCCATACCCAATAGAACCGAGACACTCCCCTCCAAAGAAAGGAAGCCAATCTGGTGGTCCCTTGCCATAAACAAACTCTACAACAGAAGGAGGAAAGTGATGCAGAATAAGGTGAAGTCCCGAGTGGAAAAACTCCCTTATCAGCTTCAACAAAAAGTCAAGATCCCTCATCAAGTCCTCTAAAGCTAGGTATGAAAACAGAATTGCAGCAGATAGTAAAGACAACCACAAGGCCTTCTATAGTTATGTAAAGAATCTCCACAGCAATACCCAGATTTGCTCTGAGCTACTGCACAATGGCACCTCCTATACCGAGCCAACAGATATTGCCAATATACTGGCCGACAGATTCAGTGCCAACTTTACCCCTCACCCTCACCCCAAAGGACCAATCATAATACCAGTAGACTGCCAGGCACCCAGTATTACAGGTTAAAACAGCACTGTCCAAGGCCAAGAATACAGAAGTTATGGGATCTGACAATATCCCTGGTTGTGTTCTACATGAACTACAGAGTGAACTGGCACCTCACCTGTGTGCCCTGTTCAGTCACAGCCTCATGTCCCTACCAAATGGCACACTGCTACAGTCATCCCTCCCCACAAAGAAGAAGTGACTACAGACCATGGGAACTATCTCCCCATTAGCCTGATGAGTCTGTTATGCAATGCTATGGAATGCATCATCATGGACCTAATAAACAGGGATATAGGAAATCTCCATTCTCTGGATCCCACAAAGTTTGGTTTTGTGCAGGGTAGGTCATGCCTACTCAACCTGGTTGACTCCTATGAGCCAGTCAGCAGAGCTGTAGATGAAGACAAGGTGGTTTATACAGCCTACCTTGATCTGGCCAAGGCCTTTGATACCATTCCCCACTCAGGAATCATGGAAAAACTCACTAAGCTAGGCATCAACCCCTATATCACTAGGAAGGTTGCAAACTGACTCACAAATAGAACCCACAGTGTGAAAATAGCTGAATCCAAGTCAGACTGCTGACCAGTCATGAGTAGAGTCCCACAGGGTTCGGTCTTGGGTCCTCTCCTATTTGGTATCTATGTCTCCAGGCCAACATAAACGGACTCTAGCTGACAAAGTTTGCAGACAAATGCAAGTTGGGAGATATTATTAACTCCACAAGTGATGTTGACATCCTACAGAAAGGCCTCACTGAGTCCAACGACTGGTGTCAGAACCATGGCCTTAAGCTCAATGACAAAAATTGTCTCATCATCCCCTTTGGGAAAAACCTGGTTCCCATTAATTACCACATCGATGGTAGTCCACTGAACACAGAAGGTGTTATAAGAGTTCTGGGAACACAGGTTGGCAGCAACCTCTCCTTTGACCACCACATTGGCACTGTGGTCAGAAAGTCCTTCTATGTGACACACCTCATTACTAAGGGTTTTGCATCCAGGAAGAAATAGGTCATTGCCTCCCTCATTAAACCAATTGCAGAGTACATTGCCCCATTTGGCATGTACCTCACTAGACACCTGCAACAACTGGAGAGGCTGCAAAAGTATCTCACAAACAGGAGCCTGGGCCTTAAACATTTGTACTATATGGGCCTGCTCCAAAAATTCCAACTATTCTCTGTCTCATATTGCCTACTTAGAGGTGATGTCGGCTTGATTTACAAAGCCATGTCTGACCCAGCTCTGTTAGAAATGCTAGAGCTAGAGAAATCCCAATCTCTCCACACCACACACTCCACAGACCTCAACCTCATTACCACAATCAACACAACATGCTGGAAGAACAGGTTCATAACCCAGAGAGTGCCCATGCTATGGAATACACTTGCCATACATGTCAAGCAGAACACCTCACTGACCCTCTTCAAGAGAAACCTTGATGAGTGGATAGGAAATAGAAAATCCACTCAGGAAATGACTCCAGTGACTCTACTCGACAGAGGCACTGTGAGCTGAGGTCAGGTGGCATGATGCCAGGGTAATCCTATGGGCTAGGCTTCTAAAGGCTCCAGGGCCATTAGCCTAGTACACACCTATATATATATATATCTATCTACATACAAATATATAGCGAGAGAAGTAGAGGTATATACATATATAGATATATACATATATGTGCTCAGAACATGTAGTGGAGTTGTATTTCAGAATCATACCTCTCAAACTATTAGTGCAACAAATCTGCCCAAAGGCTGTCAGAATGGGGGGATAATGGGCCCAAACTAGGGATTTCTTTAAATATTGCCCGTATAAATGTAGAAATTTGCCAGAGTAACACACTTTGTTTCAGCATGCATATTCTGATGGCTGTGAGGTCTGAAAATTAAATGTATATCATCATTTAATGACAAAAATCCCCATATCATCACAGTGATTTACAGAGAAATGAGTCTAATCTGTAAAACAGACCAGAAATATGAGCAATAAACCTGGACATCCTGAAACAATCCAGCCAGTTGAGAGGTATGCTCAGAACCCCTTACTGCAATGAATCTGGACCAAGGCTGACAAAGTGGTGGGTGGAAGCCATGGAAATGGAGATATATCTGAAATACTGGCATAGATAAGCTGACACAGTTGCTGCAGTAACACCCTCCTGTCTGCTGTAACATATATTCACTGAAATAAAACAAGTAATTGAAATAGCAAATCCACTATAAGGAATTACACACATATTTGCAAATATATCAGGCACTACAGGGATATAACAGCACTGAAAAACAGACACCAGTGTAAAAGTGCTTACCCATGACCAATTTCACCACAGTCATAGTCACATACCGGTAAGTCAAGTGAACAGTAGAGTATATGGACGATGTGAACAAATACATCATTGTTTGCCACTCACACACTACCCCTACATATACTGGTCCAATTCATAGTGTAGTCTGAATCCTGACCATGGGACAGAACAGGTCTCAGTCTGCATTTACAAACACATACAGTCAATAGACCAGCAGAAACTGGAGCAGCATGCACAGTTAGATAAAAAGGGAGCCATAACACTTACATCTACCCCCCTCCATACACAGCCCAAATAACATGTACGCATGACATGCTTACACAATCCTGACAGTCTGTTAACAATGGCCAGACACACACAGACCAATCAAATGTACAGTTTGCTTCAGAATGTACAGGCTCAGGACTCATTTCTATGGTCTCTTCCCTGTAACATGTCGGTGGGTCTATGACATCACTGGGATGGTAGCAGGAATGAAGGCAAGAAATAATGATACTAAATACGTCTGAGCCTCATCGTGCATGACATCTGCACAAAGTCTGATGTCATTTGGGGACAGAGGCACCAAAACAGGTGTAGATTGGACATATTGCTGTCATAAATTGAGACAGTTGCTGATGTAACAGGGTTTGTTGTAACATATCCTTTATGAGAAATATGTAGTCAGTAATACCAATGGATGTAAGTATTTACTGACTGCATTCCCCAGAGTCCCGACTGATTTTCCAAGGACAACAACTGTCTGGGGAACAGACAAAACATAACTCAAATATGTGGCCAGTCTGTGGACAGCATGCCAGTGGAGAGGTATGTCAGAGACATATCACTGTCAGACGTGAAGTCACTCAGTAAATGCATGTCCACACAAACCCTGTCAATCTATCAACCCACCATGTGTATAACTGCACTGATGACATAGAATCTGTTCACAGTTCTGGAGATATGTCCCCCATGTTGTTGGGCTGTCTCCAAATGTCCTGACCTGTGAAGTATTCTCACCTACTATCTGTGAATCTGTAGACCACCACCTCTGTAATATCTCTCACACAGCTGTGTAATGCCCTCTCAAAGTCAACACATGGAGTTCTCCATAGTCCTGATACCCTTTCTGGCTGTATCCTACATGAACACAGGCATGGCTTTTCAGACCCATTCAGCAGTGTAGTCTACTACAGCATGAGCAGTGGTGTCATCCCAGCTGCACAGAGGACAGACGGGGAAAGTAGATAGCAAGCAGGTTATGCATTAGGATGAATGTTCTGAAGAATAGAAGTCTGAAACTGAAATGTATACCATAACTGCATGACAGTAGTCCTCAATAACATGGGCAAAATAACACAGTACTCAGAGTCCCAGCTTTGCATGCAGGAGTGCATGGTTTGAGTACAGAATTTTACATGGAAAAGCAGTGTTAAAAATACTAATTCAATAATACAATATGTGTTCATTTTTTTGGACAACCAGTGTACTGTAGCTAGTGTAGCATGCAAGTGTGAGTGCATATAACACATGATAATACCCATGTCTACACAAGTGTCCCATACAGTATAGTCACATCCCTTGCTACTGTAATGACAGCACACAGAAGCATGTTGTGTAAAGGAAATCAAGTACAGTTACTAAATGATGTCATTACCCTGCTTTTTTATAAGAATGGAATGTGATCAATGGTTTCCAGGGCTGAGCTATGCTTAGCAGGTTTAAGCGTTGCTCAAACATAAATGCAGTTAGCTCAACTGAGCAGATTTGTGCACTGGTAAGCATCGTTAAAGAAGCCTACACAGGTTAAGCTCCTATTGGTTTAACCATGTGTTGGCACCGCTGATTGTTGCGCAAACCCATGCAAACCTGCTTACAACTGCTTAAAACTGCTTTAATCACACTATTTCCATCAGACTCTGTTCTGCCCAGCAACAAAATAAATAGCCCTTACAGGTCTTGAACCCAGGACCCTGTCCACCATATCAACAGCAATTCATTACTAAGCCATCTGAGCTACAGAAATGACTGATGCTTTTTCAAACACACCATGCATTACAGCCACTTTACAATAGGGAAGAGACACTGTGCAATCAGAAATGATTGGTATCTACAAATATATGTATGAAAGGAAACATATACATATAGAGAGAGATAGATATGTATGGTGATACATATACATGTATAGCAATATGTAAATATATTACCAATAAATACTGAGATGTGTGTGTGTGTGTGTGTGTGTGTGTGTGTGTGTGTGTGTGTGTGTGTGTGTGTGTGTGTGTGTGTGTGTGTGTGTGTGTATATATATATATATATATATATATATATATATATATATATATATATATATATATATATATATACACACACATACATGTCTCAAAATGCCCATACAAACATATGCTGCTGATAGACTACCAAGCCACCCATAAGTGGGGCAGCATGCACAGTTGGATACAAAAGGACTCATGCCACTGAAATCTGCCCCCCCAGTCCAAATAATTTGTAAACAGTACACTGCTACAAAAACATGATAGGCCGTACACAATGGCCAGACATACAATGACCTCTTAGCAAATACACTAACATGACTGAAGATAGTAAAGAGAAAAACAACCAGCCAGTAATTCATACAAGTTTATTATACTCTGATGCCTTGGCCAAAGCCTTCAAGGAGTAAAACATTAAAATAAATACTTACCTTGCATACAAGAAGCAATTAACACTTATAATTACATATTTAAATACACAGCCTCCAGTTACACTCCTCATTTATCCCCCTAGGGGATAAAGTATCACATTTTTAAATATAAATTGATTCTGTAAATAACAATTGTTCTTTTATGACTGTTTGATCAAACTGAGAAACAGACTTTTCAGAAACAGTACCTTGTAACCCACTACTATCCTCATGGTGAGATTTATAAAAATGTACAGCTATAGAACTTTCTTCTTTCTTATCAGTAATATCTCTAACATGCCATAACAGCCTAGTTTAAAAACACTTCTTACTCTCCCCCACATAAAATATGTTACAAGGGCATCTAAGAGTATTCTCTATACACTTGAATGTACCGAGTTCCACATGTTGCCCAGCTTTTGCCCTCACCAGAAATGACAGTGCTAAGTAATGACAGACCATACCTATCAACTTCTTACTGCATGACATCTGGACAAAGCCTGACATAATTGGGGGACATAGGCCCAAATACACATGGCCATACTTGGAATATTGCTGTTATACACTGGAAAAGTTGCTGGTGTTACAGGGTTTGTTGTCACATATCTTTTCTGAGGGATATGAAGGCAGACATACAAATGGATGTTAGCATTTACTGATTGCAATCACCAGATAATGCTATTGATTTGCCAAGGACAACACCTGCCTGGGGAAGAGACCAAACATAACAGGCAAACCTCTGGTGATTATGTGAATAGCCCTACAGTTGAGAGCTATGCAGACACAGAACTTTGTCAGACTGAAGCCCATGCAGAAGTAGCATGTTCAGACAAACCCTTTGAAACTAGCAGTATTCAAACCATATAACAGTAATATTCACATTCTGCTCCTAAGTCTTGAACCTTCTACAACATTTAGTTGGCTTGTCTCCACAAGTAATAAGAAAATACACCAAATAGCACGAGGTAGACTCCAAAATAAAGTTTTTAGCGTAGTTCAAGTTTATTAGTCGCTATTTGTCAATAAAACTTCCTTCAACTTCTGAGGAAGTTTCATTGACAAATAGTGGCTAATAAACTTGAACTACACCAAAAACTTTATTTTGGACTCTGCCTTGTGCTATTTGGTGTATTATCTTGTTATTTAGTTATTCATTTCACCATTGCTTGGCTGCACTGGTTTTTTTTGTTTGTTTTTTGTCTCCACAAGTCTTGTTGTAAGAGGTATTAGCTCACACACCTCCAGGATGTCTTCCTCACAGGGAAGGTAAAGGGCCAATGCCCACATGAACTACTCAATTATAGGAATGCGTTGCCCTGATATTGGCTATTGGAATAACTACAAAGCTGCTCTGCATGCAATTAGCAACTGGGGGACACCAACTGGTGCACAGGCCATCACATGGTCATGAGCAATACATACAAAAGTCGAGCTGCCACCTATTCAAACCACCTCTGTCATAGACAGGAGTGCAACATAACAAAACTGACTGACTGCAAGTCACAGAAAGAGAATATCACCAAACTACTTTCCAAAAAAAAGTATGTGAAACAAGTAAGCATGTAAGTGAATGCAGTAGGTGGTCTGTAATAATGGAAAATAGGAGTTTGAAAGAATATGCTTCAACAAGACTTGCTGTACTGATGTACTGCTGAACAGCACCAATGGCCATAGCATGTGGCTCTGTCTGCAGTGACATAGATAACAGCTCAGGCCCCTGACTTACCCCACGAAAGGACAGCTGACATTTGGCAACTACTGGAGTGCCTGTCAAACACCACCGACTGTGCCATTGCTAGGGCAGCCACTGGGATGTTGTACAGATCCGTATGTTACCTGTGAATGTAACTATAATACACATTTGTCTTGTAAATCTAAGATACCTATACAGAGCATATGCATAGTAAAGTACTGTTGCAGACGTGTGTGTTGAAATGCATGTGATATAGTGAGTTCATGCCATTCATCTGTACAGTGTTATAAGCATGTGTGCCTGATATCTGTAGTCACTTACACATAGAGTTGTGTTATGTTAGGCAAACCTTGATCAAGTCTGTTAACAATGACATCATAACATAATAGCCTAGTTATAAATGTGGGACATCCTCCAGGTTAGCACTGTGATAGCAAAGCCTGCTGTGCAATCAACTTACTTATCTATGTATGTAAATAAGTTGTGCATGTTGTACTTGTGTGTAATATCAGTTTCAGTGCATACAACAGACATAAATGTTTACAGGTATTGGTTGTTGCATTACCATGACAATGATATGGATAGTACAATAGGCATGATTATCAGGTTATAATCGGAAAAGAGTGCAACTGCGTTATGACCCTCTGTCCATGCCTACCACAAACAGCTATATGAGCAATGACATACAGTGGATATCAAGTGTGTACATGCCCCTGTTGAAATGCAAGGTTTGTGTACTATACAAAAAGGAGACCACAGAAAACCATTTCAAAATGTTTCCAACCTTGAATGTGACCCATAACCTGTACAATTCTATTGAAAAACAAACAAATATGTTAGGGGAGAAAATATAAAACATAAAAAAACATACTATAAGCTGGTTGCATACATGTGCATACACATAAACCACTACTTGGTTGATGCACCCCTTGCAGTAATCACAGCATTCTCTTTTTGAGTACAAACATGCCATCAATTAATGAGACTCTGATTAACCCCAAATAATGTTCAACTGTCCTAGTAGGGTTTATTTGACATTTACCCAGTTGCCTACTACAGCCAAAGACATGTTTTGCAGAGAGCTTACAAAGCATCAAAGATATCACATTGTGGAAAGGTATCAGTCAAGAGAAGAGTAGAAAGTGTCCCCAACATTGGATATACCATGAAATACAGTGCAGACAGTCATCAGACAGTGGGGAAGATATGGGACAACAGTGACACTGCAAACACCTGGACATCCATCCAAAATGGATGAAATGACAAGATGACAACTGGCCATGGAGGCTGCCAGGGGACCTACAGCAACACTGATCAAGCTGCAAGAATGCCTAACAAGTACTGGGTGTGTACCACATGTGATAACAATCTTTTGTATTCCCCATATGTCTGCTCTATGGGGTAGGGTTGTTAGATGGAAGCCTTTTCTTACACAGAAAAATGTCCAGGACTAGACAAACATTGCCAAACAGTACATCAAGTCTCCCAAAAGTATGTTGGACAATGTGTCATGGTCTGATGACACCAAGGTTGAACATCTGGCCCACAATTCCAAGAAGTATGTTTGGCCCAAAACTACACTTTGTATCACCAAAAGAACACCATTCCCCCAGTGAAGCATGGTGGTGGCAGTATCATGCTGTGGGGTTGCTTTTCATAAGCTGGAACTGGGTCTCTAGTCAAGGTGGAGGGAATTATGGACATTTCCAAATACCAATCATTTTTGTCCCCAAACCTTCAGTTATCTGCTAGAAAGCTGAAGATGAAGAGGGATTTTACTTGTCAACATGACAATGACCCCAGGCATACATCCAAATCGACAAAGGAATGGCTTCACCAGATGAAAATTACAGTTTGGGAATGGGTCAGCCAGTGGCCAGACCTACATCCAATATAAAATCTGTGGGTTGCTCTGAATAGGGCTGGGCATAAGAGATGCCCTCACAAATTGACATATTTGTTGCAAGGAAGACTGGCCAACTATTACCAAGTAAAGATGTGCCATAATAATAGACTCCGACCTAAGATGACTGAATGCTGTTATTATTTCAACAGGTGCTTTCACAAAGTATCTGATTAAGGGTATGTACACTCATGCAACCAGCTTATTGTACTGATTTTAATTTGCATATATTTTCCCATAACAGATTGTTATGTTTTCAATGGAATTGTACAGGCAATAGGTCACATTAAAGGTGGGAATTGTGTTGAAATTATTTATTGTGGTGTCATGCTACGATTGCACAAAGACCAGGCATTGAAACAGGGGTGTGTACACTTATATATCCACTGTAACTGTATGGACTCAGCAATACCTGACCTGTAAAACCTGCTTCCACCAAGGGAGAGTAATTCCCTTTGGTGGACAGCAGCAATACACAAACTACATGATAGTTTGCTATATTGCTTGTACTGTGCCACATAGGTGCAGGCAAAAACTTGGAAGCATGTTCACCTCTATCTGAACACGCATGTAAGGTCACAGGTGACTCCCTGTAAGGCTAACTATGACTACAAATCAGACATATCCACACTGCTAAGGCCAGTCACAAGGGTGTCTCCACATATGTTGTCAGTCTCAGAGGCAACAACACAATTCACCTTGTACTGGTGGTAAATCACAACTTATACACACATGCCATGGCTATAGGCAACCTGCATCAGATAAGTTAGGTGTGAACATCACCCCTGTCCTCCCCACCCATATAGGGAGATATGCACATCAACCACACCCCTCCCCTCATCAGTGGCAAGCAGGTACATATTGCCTACTGAAAGGCAACAACAGCAAGTCTGCATGGGGCCTGATAACATCCCTGTCTGCAGCCTACATGAACTCAGGCATGTGCTCACAGTTCCATCACACACTGTAGTCAAACACAGCCTCTGCAACATCCACACCACATCCACATGGAAGATAGCCACTGTCATCCCTCTACACAGAAATGAATGGGGAATAGAGGTTTATGCAATTAACTGTCCATCACTGGGGAGGAATATGGCACATCAGGGCCAGGAGTGCAATGCCTACTAATATTGTGCTGATAGATTAAAGGGGTGTGGTGTAGTTGTGAGTGTTGGCAACAAATATCCACTTTTGATGTGCAGTTTCTGTCCATACTGTTGACAACTGTATGATGTGCTATGATGCATTTCACTGTTTATGTCTTCCAGGTGGGATGCAGTACCCAAGAAACTCACCCTACTCAGAGGCTGAAACAGCTGAAATTGTGGAATGCATAGTCCATAACTATGCTGTCATGTTTGGCCGTGGGCAGGAACATCTGCGGGAGTAGATACCCCTGTGGAATGACCTAGTCCACAGGGTAAATGATGTCGGCCTGCACACAAGAACATATGAGCAGGTCCGGCATCATGCAACCAACCTCATATGTAATGCCTGGCGAAGGGCTGCTGCTGTAGACAAAGAAAGCTCACCCACAGGTGGGGGACCATTCATGAAGGCCCCACTGACACCCACTGAGTTGTTCCTCGCCAACCTTGGGGCACCCGTCACAGGCAGACAACAGCATGCCAAATCCAAAATTGTGGATGTGGATGCCCCCCCCCACAATGGACGAGGAGTATGCAGGTAAGGCCCTAGTACACATTAACAGAGTACTTTAACATGCATAGTTGTATCTGTAGAGTATCTATATGCATATATCAGATAAGATAGTAGTTGTGGATGGGGTTTGGTAATGCACGTAAGTGCACAACTATGGTGCTGGGCAGCATATTTCGTAGTATTGGGGGTTGTTTTGTTAATGTGCAGAAATGCTGCTCCCCCTGTACCAAGGCCAAATGTAAGTCTGCTGACAGTACCTCTGTCTCCCACACCTATTTATTTCCCTCTGGTCTACAAATGGCACAGCAGCCTGTTGCTGATGAGTATGTAATTGTTTTGTTGTACTTTGCCAATACACACCTAGCCATATTGCTTGATGTCCATGTTCACTTGTGGTGGTGTTAATGGTAGTGCATCATAGTGGTCACCATGGGGGCCTATCTGAAGGGTAATGTAACATTCCTGCAGCATACCTCACAACCTGTCAGTGCATGATGTCTGGACAGAGACCAACAAACTGGGGGGACAAATGGGCTATGGTAGGGACATGTATGACACATTAATCCTATACATTGGATACCACAGTATACACACCCCTGTCAAGATGCAAAGTGTTTCTGATATATACAATAAGAGACCACAATATTACATTCCACACCTTTTCCAACCTGTAATGTGACCATAACATGAACAATTAACTTGTAAAACCGAACAATATGTTAGGCCACCAAATATGGGGTATACAAACCTTACAATACACTGGATGCATATGTGCGTACACCCTCCAAATAACACATTGTAAGAGCAGCTTGTGATGTACTGACAGCATTCTCTCTGCTTGGGTACACACATGCCATCAAGTACAGAGACTCAATGTAACAATGAATAATGGTCCACTGTCGGAGCCGTGTATTCATGACATTTGCTCAGTTGCCTGTACCAGAAGCAGCCATGGCTTGCATACTTCTTACAAATCATTAACTATCATTAACTCCACATGCAATGCAGACATCCTACAGAAAGGCCTCACTGAGACCAATGCGTGGTGTGGAAACCATGGCCAGAAGCTTAATACCACAAAGTGCATCATCCTCCACTTTCGGTAAAACACTCTGTTCCCAGTAAGTACCACATAGATGGGAGCCCAATGAATACCGTAGGCATTATAAGAGATCTGGGGACACAGGTTGACAGCAACTTCATTGCCATTGTGGCCAAGAAGTCCTTCTATGTGGTACATTGCATTACCAAGGGTTTTGCATCCAGGAAGACAGAGGTAATGATCTCTGTCTACTGTTCCTTCATTAGACCACTCATCAAGTGTTCTGGCCCATTTACCATGTACCTCAGTAGACACCTGCAACAGCTGGAGAGGCCACAGAAGCATGTCACAAAGAGGTCCCTAGGCATTAAACACATGTCCTACCCAGACAGACTCAGAAGACTCCAGCTGTTCTCTGTGTCATATCACCTAGTTAATCTGTGCTTGACTTACAAAGCCATGTCTGACCCAGCTGTTTTAGATATGCTACATATAAAGATGTCCTAATCCCTCCACACCACACACTGCAGAGACTTCTACCACATTACCACAATCACCACAACATGCTGATGGGACAGGTCCCTCACTAAGAGAATGCACATGCCCTGGAATACACTTTGCATACATGTCATGCAGAGCACCTAGCTGACCTGTTTCAGAGAAATCTTGATGAGTGGATGGGTAATAGACAGTTCACCCCCAGGACCACTGCAGTAGCTCTACTTGATACAGGTACTGGGAAGTAACATCAGGTGCCACAATGGCAGGACCATTCTATGGGCTAGGCTTGTAAAGGCTCCTGGGCCATTAGCCTACTACACACTTATGAACCTATAATGGGAGTTACATCAGCAGGACTGATAAAGTAGGGCAGTGGGTGTTAAACTTATCAAAATATTCTGTCTTAAAAACAAACACACTTATATACACACAAACATACTTGCCAGATGTGAGAGTAGAATCCCTACCTAACTAGTTAGTTGTACCACAGTGTTACACAGTTATCGCACACGCCACAGTGCTTATGGGCTGAGGTCTCACAAAAGGACTTCTAAGGTGAGTGAAATCTGCAGGACTGTTAAAGTGGGAAAGGGGAAGTATACTGGGTTGGAATGGACACAAAAGCTTTAACTTGTAAACACACATGCACACACACACACACACACACACACACACACACACACACACACACACACACACACACACACACACACACACACACACAGTTTGACATTTGTCGGGACTGAGATTATACCTCCTATCTAACTAGTTATTTATATTATAGTGTTATGCAGTTATTGCACATGCCACAGAGCTTAGGGCGGCTTAGGCCTGACAAAAGGGACTTCTAAGGTGAGTGATATCTGCAGGATTGCTAAAGTGGGAAAGGGGGAGTATATTGGGTTGAACTGGACCCAAAACTTTTAACTTGTAAACATGCACCCCCCCACACACACACAGTTTGACATTTGCCATGACTGAGATTAGAACTCCTACCTAACTGGTTATTTGTACTATCGTTTTACACAGTTATCGCATGCACCACAGAGCTTATGGGGCTAAGGCTTGATGAAAGGGATTTCTAAGGTGACTGATATCTGCAAGATTACTAAAGTATGGAAAGGGGAAGTGTACTGGGTTTGAATGGACCCTATAGCTTTAACTTGTCAACACACACACACTTAGTTTGACATTTGCCACGACTGAGATTAGAATTCCTACCTAACTAGTTATTGTGTTACACAATTATCGAACACACCACAGAGCTTATAGGGCTGAGACTTGATGAAAGGTACTTCTATGGTGACAGACATCTTTAGGACTGCTAATGTAGGGCAATGGGAAGTGCACTGGGTGGGGAAGGCCTGTTCATTCCTAGCTCCTACTGACATTTCTCTAATGAGCATGCCCAGTGTGACCTTCTATAGTACATGTGGGACTCCATTCCATTGATTGTTGTACTTCAGTGCAGTTTCTTTTGTGCTACAGCCATATTGGTGCAGGATATCTGGAGATAGCCTATCAAAATGGGGGGACAATGGGCCATACGGTGATTGTGAATATTTCTCTCAGTAATGTATGGGTTGTTAAGATCACAGGGCTTGTTTTAGCAGACAACTGACATATATGTTGTTTGACACTGTCATGTATTGTTTCAGTACCCCGTGACATACCTCCTCAGATCATCACAGTGATTTACCAGAGGAATACAGGATGGATGATGCACATACCAAAATTATGGGCCAAATGTTATGCATTCTTGCACAATCCAGCCTGTTGAGAGGTGTGCCTACAAGCAATTGACTGCTGGCACTGTGGAAACAGTCCAGAACCTTGGTGATATATTACAGTGGTGGAATCTCTATGCATTTCTGTTCTGGCCTGGTCTGATTTCCAGTCCACAGTTGGGTAATATAAGTCAGACAGGATTAGAGTGACAGGGAGACTCCAGATAGATTTGTAGGGGGTAAGATATGGGGTGGGGTGTCCTAGGTCAGATATGTTTGCCTATAGCTACCAGCACTTTGCATAGGGTTCTGCTCAAAGGTTGACTGCACTTGGAGGGTCTTGTATGTGTCAGACTGTTTGACCAGCCTGGAGGTGTGTGTTTGTCTGACATATATGTATGGCCCACCTCATTTTGCTTGGCTGGCCACATTTTTTGGGGTTAGGATGTTACATTGGATGAGTGATCAGGGAAGTTGTGTTACTCTCCATGTGGGCCAGGGTTCTATAGGTGTAGACATATCACCATCTTCCAGGGTTAGGACTGCCTGCAATGAGTGTATTTCCATGTTTAGACTCCTAGCCCTGCTTGTTGACAGTATCACAGAATGTCCACATTCATGACTCATATATCTTGGTTATGCAAAAGAGTGTGGTTTTCAAGGAAAAGTGTTTTGCAAGTCACTCAGGATTGAAGTCAGATATTACTGACATTTGACATTGCAGTTTCTGACTTAGTACCCATCAGACATTCCATGCTACTACAGTCATTCCTTCAACTTTATTACATTATTAGAGCAGTATTAGATGTCCTTCTGTTTGGATCCACCCCATTATTCATGGCTTTGGCCAGATTTCTGGCTCTCTGACACTTGCAGGTTTTCTCCTAGCAGTTAGCAGCATAGTCTTTCTTTACCTTTTTTAGACTGTGTTATGTTGGTGTTATTGACCCCATGACACTCCCTAACAGGGCATTGTGGGTGAGGCATGGGCATTTGCCACAGGCCTGTAGGCCAGGTGTGACAGATGCAGGCCATCTGCAGCAAGGCAGTGCATTCTGATGATCATATATTCCCAGGTTGCCAGCAGTGAACAACCCTGGGATGGACCAGTAAGCTGACTGTGGGTGTTACTGACAATTGCTTTCTGTTTGTGTTGAGCCATCACTCTAGTTGATGGCTGGATGCTGCTTAAGGCTAGGGACATGTTACTGTATTCCTATGGGACTATGGGGGGGGGGGCACATCTGTACACAATACACATTTGCAGAGACTGTGCTGATATTTGCTTAACATTTTGGTCCTATTTCGCATAGTGGTGTGCCCTATCTTTTAGACTACATGCATAACAGTATCAACCACAGGTCAGAGTGTTCTGGCATAGACATTTGTAGTTTCAGACTTATTACATTTCAAAGCCATACTGCCACAGCCAGACCTGCTGTGATATCACTGTGTAAAAGTCTGTGGGTGGGGATTTCATGGATGTCGCCATGTGGGGGCCTTAGCCAGGCATTTCTGTATGGTTTTCTACAGCTGATCTGCTGGGTGAGGCTGGGGTTGGGTATGGGACCCCCACTTTGATATCCATGCATGTGACCTATGACCCTCCAGTTATTTGGCTCACCACATATACTGCAGTGGTATTTGTCAACTAGGGTGGTACTGCATGGTGTGGGTAGGCCAGTATTGGGGATACACTTCCTGCTGTCCCACAGAGCTGTCAGTTGTCTGCTGCTATCCCAGTAAGCCACCCCATTTCCTTACATGCTTGAATCAATGCCATAGATATGCTATCAGAACATTCCACTCCATTTATTAATTTTGTTAAGGAGACTGACTTACTTTGTGCCTGAGGCTGTTGTGAGGAATGTGCTTGAGGGCTGACTATGTTGCATGCACACAGTACACTGCCTATACATGGTAGGGTATAGGTGGTGTGTTTGGCATCCATTTTACTGTGTGTGTGAGTCAGAGAGAGAGATCAGTCCCTTGGGTCCTACAGTGTCAGTGTATGTGCTATGCATTGCCTCTTTGCCAAGGACAGGGTATACTGGGCACACCTCCATCTGTCTACAGGGGTAGGCTCAGGATGTTCCTCCTCTGAGTCCCTCTGTGCCTGTGGGGACCTTGGCAATGGTGGGGGGCTGTGTGGCCCTTCCCTGTTTTGTTCCTGCTGCAGCTGTTTTCGCAGGATCATATTGTGTAGCATGGCACATACTATGAACATGTGTGCACATGTGGCTGGAGAGTACTGCAAGGCTCCACCGGATATGTCAAGGCAGTGGAACCATGATGTCAGCATCTGAAACACACACTCTATAATGACCCTGGTTTGTGTGTCTGTCTCATTATGGTGTTCTTGTGTGGGTGTCAGTGCATTTCTGATGGGTGTCATCATCCATGGCTCCAGTGCATAGCCAGCATCTCCCACCAGATGACCATATGGGATGTCCCCAATGGCAAATGCCCAGTACAGCTGTGATGAATGCCAGGTATGGGAGTCGTGATAGCTTCCAGGGCTGCCAGCACACACATTCATGATAATGTCCTGGGCATCACACACGACCTGGCAGTTGATGGTGTGGAACCCCTTGTGGTTTAGGTAGACCCTTTCCTGGTCACCGGGTGGTGGTTTGATGTGGATGTGCATGTAGTCTATGGCACCCAGTACCTCCGAGTATTCTACTACATGGTAGAAAAGATGAATATTGCTGGTCCTCTCCTCACGGGTGCTGGGGAAGTAAATGTGCTCAGCTGCATGCAGTCGCATGGCATCCAGGAACTGGTGGAGTATCCTGGACACAGATGCCTGTGAGACCCCCATGGTATCCCCAGTTGGTCTTTGGAAAGTACCTGTAGCTAGTATTCTTAAGGCTACACATACCTCGGTATCCACTGGGATGGGTTCCCCTCTCTTGGTTCTGGGTCTGAGGTGAAGCCGGTACAGCTCAACAAGTTGCTGAAGTATGTCCCTGTCCACCCTGTAGTGCTCTACTATCTCCAGATCATGTAGCCCCTGGTAGGTTTCCCTGGGACTGAACACTCTTCTCCTCCTCCTCCTTGGTCTGAGTTGGTTGTCAGCATTCTCCACCTCACCACCTCAGTCTCTAGCACATACTGGTAGATCAAAGTAACAACAGCTCCTAACCTGTTTTGTTAGTTTTGTCAGTTTAAAATTCCCCCGAACATGTACACCAGTGGTGTAGAAGTTGTGGGAAAAAAACAGACTGAAAGGTGTTTGCATAGTTTATAGTACTGTGCTGGGCTGCTGCCTGTGTAATTACTGATTCTGATACATTCCACCTGCCAGCTATGATTGGCTGATTCTGATACATTCCACCTGCCAGCTATGATTGGCTGATTCTGATACATTCCACCTGCCAGCTATGATTGGCTGATTCTGATACATTCCACCTGCCAGCTATGATTGGCTGATTCTGATACATTCCACCTGCCAGCTATGATTGGCTGATTCTGATACATTCCACCTGCCAGCTATGATTGGCTGATTCTGATACATTCCACCTGCCAGCTATGATTGGCTGATTCTGATACATTCCACCTGCCAGCTATGGTAGTTCTCCTTGATTGCCTTCCTTCAGTAGTTTCCCTTCCCATTTCCTCCCAGTTTAAGCCCTGATGCACACCGTGCAACACAATGTAAACAGTTCTGCTACCCCATGTGTTTTTTTTTTGTTTTTGTTTTTGTTTTAGGCCCGGTGTGTGCTGCACACACCCGTTTAGCTAAAGTAACATTTTTAAGCAGAACTGGCTCTCCCTGGATGCGAACACATTCTGCATTTCATGGGTCAGGAAAATAGAACCTCAGACACATACCCTTTCTTAGCTGTGCTTAGCTAAGGGCAAACACAGGCCACTGAGCTCCAATGTGCTTACAGCAAGCATGACACACCCCCTTTTCATGTTAGCTGCTCCTCCTGTCTACATGGTGGTGTTAGAGC
This sequence comes from Protopterus annectens, assembly GCF_019279795.1. Lineage (NCBI taxonomy): Eukaryota > Metazoa > Chordata > Ceratodontiformes > Protopteridae > Protopterus > Protopterus annectens. The sequence goes on from NC_056746.1 coordinate 73,141,072, forward strand.
ACATACATGGTTAGGTGCAGTCTGACACTTAGAAGAAATTTGTGATTCAGTATAAATCCCCTCATTTGCATACACCACTGCCTTACTCCTGAGTTACTACACTTAGACTGAGCCTTTCTCTTTAGCAACCACTATTCCCTGGTATTGTTTTCATTCTGCATGATATTGACTATAATGACAAAATGCAGATTTCTCTCAAAATTGACCCCCCCCTTTTTTTTTTTTATTATCAGCACAATCCTCTTTGCGCACCACTGCCCTATGCTTAAATGGCTGAGATCGGCCAAAAAAAAAGTTTTATTTTAAAAAGTTAAAAATATTTTTCATGCCAATGGCTATTTTTTTGCTCATTGGCATGCCTAACAAATGGAATACATGCTTTATTTGAGGCTGTCATGCCTCCGTTTTCTTATTTGCAGAAATGCATTCAACTAGTAACTGAATACATTTCTGCAGGTTACACTATTCCTGCACGAACACCTGCCTGCTTGCTGAATCGCCAGCAAATGAGATAATTAGCATAAGGCAGTTGTGTTCATGCAGGAATAGTCTAGGAGTGCTTGTGCATTCCTGGGAGCTCTATACTGAATTGCTCGGTGGACATATTGTGTGCAGCAGCTCCTGCACTATTCCTGCATGTTGTGCAGGTCTTAATGAATCCCAGGGCATGTGTATGAAACTTTCGCACTTTTTTACTACCTGCAGTACACTGGCCTTCCTGTGAGCTACAGATATAATTGCGACACTCGTTATTTGTGAGTTTGGAATATAATGATATTTATCATTTTGTGAAACAATTTAGCCTGACTGTCAAGCATCAGATGCAAACAAATTCAGTGGAATAAGAAGAAATGACACTACAGAGACAAAAATAACAGCAAAGCTCAAGAGGAGAATAGAGTCTTAGGAAAAAAATGGAGGAACAATATGAAGGGTAGAGTTCCAAAATATATATTTGATGCAGTATCTCTGTGCGGAGAATACACATAGAAGGTTCTATTAAACTACTGAAAGTTTTGTATATCACTGAACAAACTACAGATAAATAACTTTGTAACCAGATGAAAAAAATTGCAATGTCATCTGAGAGAAAATAGAAAAGGAAAACATTATTGAAGGGGGGCAAACCCCCCATTCACTCTGAAATGGAAGAAATGTCTCTATGCCCCTAGACTTACATATACAAACTCAGCAGAGACAGAAACATGAAAACAGGACACATTTCACAAAGTAAAGGAAATGCCAATACTAAAAACCTTGCTAAGGCAATTTCCTATGTAAAGCAGTGAGAAAAAAGGTTGATTTCACACCACTAAACTTGAGCAGATGGCTTAATCTCCAATCAACGAGGTATAGGGAAGCCCTACACAGAAGGGAGAGAAAAGCTTTGGATGTGACTCAGAGGAAAAGTAAAACAAATAAACTGGTTTATGAAAGTAAGATATTCTTTTAAAATGTCTCTGATATACTTAACATAATTTGATATGTATAGTATTGAAACTGCAGAAAGAAAAAAGTAATACATCAAGAAATAATTAACCTAAATGAAATACATATTGCAAGATTTGCATTATTGGTGGAATTATGAAAAAGAGTCTCCAGAAAAGAAAAAAATCATGAGGCAAATATTCTGGTAAGTAATACCGAAGGACTATTTACAAGTGGAATGAGCTGGTAATGGATTTTAAATAATGTGTAGATGAGACAGGATTATCAACAATATAAGAGGCATGGCTGAGAGGAGAAATAATAGAACAATGGGAAGTTATGTTGGCGTTCTTATGAACTGGTAGAAAATGCATTTTTGATAATGGATTTTCATTTTACATGAAAAAATATAGGGCAAGAAAGGACACAATTTATGATTTGAAGGCTTTGAGGAAAGTTCTGAAAGTACATCAATGCATTTTGTGAAACAATGAAGATTTAAAATTCACTTTATTTGCAAGTATTACAAGAAGTTATGTGGGTTATTTCTTTGTAATAGAATGTGTAAAAGAAAATGTTTCATCCTTTTGATACATTTTTTAAACCATGATTTAAATAAAATGTTTCACATGAAGGGCTGCATTCAGAGGCTTTATCAACATTAAAACAGTGCGGACAGCAACACAACAATGTCAACCAATTGGGGACATTCAGAAACACAAGTCTGGAACATTTAGTGCACAGTTTGGTTGCACTACAAGGAAGTGAATAATTTACAGCAGAAGAACAGTGTGTGCCATTCATTTCAGCAAACTATATGTGGAAGCGAGTGTCCATGGGAAAACCGAATGAGCAGTGTAGGGAGCATAGTAGGCTGGAACTATGCAAACTATGTGCGGACTTAGGAATATTACCATCATGAGGGTTACCATTACTTGGGTACACAGTGTTACAGCCTGTGTACCCTAAAATGTAAAAGGGTTGTTGGTAATAGTGGGTGAACAACATTACCAAAGACCCTCAACATAACAGCCTACATGCTGTATAATAGCAAATCACTGTAGTTGCTTGATCTGTGCAATGTTATTAAAGCTATCCAGCATAGCAGCATGGGTGCCTTAAAATATATTAGTGCTGTAAGTGCTCATGCGATAGGTGCAAGGAGAGTACACAACTTTGCAGGTTGTGCGACCTTCATACCATTAGCATGCTTTGCACTTGATGGGATATGCAGCACACGGTGCACTGCATAGCTGCCTTCATGGTCAGGGTTTTCTAGCCACTACAAAAGAAAGGGCTTGTACAGTGTTTAGCAGTTTTCACATCTTACAGGCAGCTATCAAGGCAAGCAGTAATGAAAAGATAATCCTAGGTGGTATTAGGTTCGATTAGATCACAGGATCATAGGAAGTTACTAGGGTATTGGCTCTGAGGCCCTTACAAGCCTAACCAAGAACTTAGCCATGTTCTGACAAGTCAGCACTCAATGTCCCTGTCCCTCAGGGACAGAGCTGGAATCCCAGGGGCATATTTTCTGTTCCCCATCCAGTTATCCAAGTTGCACTTAAAAAGGGTTAATGAGGTACTCTGCTTGACATGGAGAGGGATTCTGTTCCACAAAATGGGGAGTCTCTGGGGCACAAATCTGTCCTGCCAACAAGTCCTATTGATGCCACAGACAAGGTTGAGGTCACGTATGTGTGTTACTCGAGTGGAGCTTGACCTGCAGATATGCAGCAGTCCCATCAAGGTGGGAGTCTGAGATTGCTTTGTATGCCAGACAGAGGTCATCTCTGCGAAGTCTGTATGAGACTAAGTAGAGTGACAGGGCCTTTAGCCTATCTGTGTAGGGTAGATGTTTGAGGCTCTGGATTCTTCTTGTGAGAACCCCTGTGGTCTCTCCAGCTGCTGCATGTGCTTTGTGATGTACATGGCAAAAGGGGCGTTGTACTCAATAATAAAGGAAGAATACAGGGATGTTATGACCACCTTGTCCCTGGATGAAATACTCTTACTAATGAGGTGGGCCATGTTGAAAGCTTTCAGTACAATGGAGGCAATATGGTGGTCAAACGTCAGTTTGCTATTAACCTGGGTGCCCCAGTCCCTCACGATTGATTGTGTGCTTAGGACCTTGTTATTAATGTGATAATTTGTAGGGACATCACTTTCCCCAAAGATTATGATGATGATGTATTTTTTGGCATTCAGTTTGAGGCCATGTTTCTGGCTCCAGTCATTAGTTTGGGTGAGACCCTCTTGGAGGACATCCACATCACTTGGGGAATTGATGACTGCACCCAGCTTGCAGTCTTCTGCAGACTTGGTCAGCCATAGCCCACTAGATTTGGCCTGCACCTCAGAAAATTATATCCAAAACAACAGAGGCTCCAAGACTCATCCCTGGGGTACACTGTTCATTATGGGTCTGCTGATTGAGGTGGCTTTCCCTATTTTGACTAGGTGGGTTCTATCAGTGAGCCAGTTTGCTACCCATCTGGTAACATATGGACTGATGTCCAGTTAAGAGAGTTTATCTATTATACCCAAGTTGGGAATAGTATAGAAGGCTTTGGCCAGGTCAAGGTAGGAGATGTCTATGACTTTGGTGACTGTCTCAAAGAAGTCGACCAAATTTAACAGGCATGACCCCCCCCCCCGATGAAACCGAGCTATGTGGGATTGAGTGTTTGGAGGTTGCCAATGTCCTTGTTAATGAGGTCCATGATAACCTGCTCCATGGCCTTGCATATCAGGCTAGTTAGGCTGAAGGGTCTATAATTTCCTGGATCGGTGGATGCTTCACCTTTGTTCAAAGGGATGACAGTGGCTGTCTTCCACTCTGCTGAGATGAAGCCGATACTCAGGCTTTGGTTGAACAGGGTGCCTAATGGTGCTGCATGTTCCTGCCTGAGTTCATGTAGGGTGCAGCCTGGGATGTTATTGAGTCCCATGAAGGCTGTATTTTTTGCCTTTGAGAGGGCAGTGATGACTTGCTCCCGAGAGATTAAGGGAAGTGGACAGGTGCTGGGGATGTCCTGATTTAATGATTGGGGGACAGATGGATGAAGTTTTCACTGAACCTGTCTGCCAGCAGGTTGGTTGTATCTATGGCATTTGTGTATGTAGTGCCTTTGACCACCAGTTCTGAGCAGATCTGGATGCATCCCTTGAGATTGCAGACATACATGAAGAAAGCCTTATAATTGTCTTTAGTAGATGTGGCCAGTTTGGACTCGAAGTTTGCTTTGGAGGATTTTACTAGTGCTCTTATTTCCTTGTTCAGGCTAAGGAGAGATTACTTCCAGTTAGGCACCTGCTCCTTCTTGGTCTGGAACAGCAATTTTTTCCTTTTATTATAGAGTTTATTTATTGCAGATGTCCACCCTACAAGTTTGCTCTTCCTTGAGGAGGAGGATTTTGTCCTGTTGTGTTTTCCAGATTCCATGCAGCTATATAAATGCTCGTTAAGTACCTTGTTGTAGGTTCAGACATAAGTGCCAGTTTCTATGGGGGGGGGGGGTTATGAAGCTGTTTCTACCTTCCTTCGGGAGACTGTAATCAGCTTTGGAGAAATTTTTTTGTTTGACTCTAGCTGGGGGGGGGGGGGGGCAGGGAAGATGGTGACTTCAACAGTGACTGCTATGTGGTCGGATCCTACCAGAGAGGATGACACTGAAAGGATGCTGCAGGGGTTACTCATGTTGGTTAATACCAATTCCAAGATATTATCACCTCTTGTGGGGATATCTTCCAGGTAGTCCAAGGCATTTGTATAGACAAAATGAAGGAATCTCTGGACATTTGTGTTTTGGCATGAGTAGTTCTTCCATTCTATGGTTGGATAGTTAAAGTTGCCCAGGAACAGATTAAAGGGTTGAATATTGATAGATTCGAAGAGGTCCAGATAGGTGCAGTGGGCATCTTGAGTCAAAGTTGGGGGCCTGGAGCTAGCTATGAGTTGAATAGGGGTCTTGTCAATGGTTAACTGCACCTAGAATGTCTCCTGTGTGTCATATTGTTTGACCAGCCTGGAGATGTGTATGTCTTATATATATTTTGCAATTCCACCTCTGTTTGCTTTGCTGCCCATGGTTTGGGGTCTGAATGTATGATAGAATGAGTAACCTGGTATGGCTGTGGTGCTCTCCGCAGCTTTGAACCAGGTTTCTTTGACTGCAGAAATGTCAGCATCTTCCAGGGTTAAGAATGCTTGCAATGAGTGCAGTTTCATGTTTAGACTCCTAGAGTTTAGCAGCATGACCTTTAATTTGTGTTTTTATGAAATTTTCAAGTTGGTAGTTTTGGCCTCATGACATTGCCTAAAATAGGCACTATGGGGAGACAAGAGCCTTTGCCAGGAGCCTGAAGACCAAGGGGGACAGATGCAGGCCATCTCTTGCAAAGCATCGTGGTTTGTCAGTCATGCCTTCCCAGGCTGTCAGGTACTGGATCCCCTTGGAATGACACCAGAAACTAAGCCAATTGTTAAGGTCAATCATTTTGTGTTTGTATTGAGGCATCATTCTGGGTGATGGTAGAATGCTTCTTAAGGCTAGGGACATAGCTGTCTTGGACACATATTCAGCAAGCTCGATCATGTCTCTTCATATAGTCCAGGGAGGTACATCTCAAGTCATTCATGCCAACATGGGCTATGACAGAGTCATAACAATACCTGTTGTTGAGAGACTTGAGTGCATGGGTGATATTGTGGATTCTGGCATCTGACAAACAATTAACCATGACTTTCTCCTTATCCAACCTAGTGACGGGCACATCTGTGTGTCTCACAATGGAGTCGCCTATGACTAATATGTTGGGTTTATGTTTAGGCCTTAGTTGCTGTGAGACACGGGTGTGTGGGCTATGTGTGGTGTGTGGTATGGTGGGCAGTGGAGTTCATGTGTGTTTTTGTCTCGGAGATCTCTTTTGTTCAGGTATGTTTTTGTTGAGGATCTCCACATATGTGGGTGTGTTGTGTAGGTGCAGGTGGTGATAGAGGTGTGGTGTTTGAGCAGAAAATCTTCTCAGTGCCAGATGTATTGGCTTGTGATTGAGACAGCAAGGATTCTAGGTTCTTAATGTAATTGCATCTCTTACATATTGTGTTCCTAGGTGGTAGTAGTAGATGGTTGTCTGTGTACATGAGGTAGTTGCTACACTGTCTCAGGATTCCCATGTCAACCAGACTGGCAGGAGAAAATGTAGGAAATTGTCCTTCCATATTTGTCAGAAACTGAGGGAGAGAGGTCAGAAAGAGCTAAGAGGGTAAAGGGTGGAAGGCCTAAGAGTAGTACTACTAGGTGATCACACAAATGCTACTAAGGGAAAATGTATAGCTGGAATACCACACAAAGTGTTAAAAACAGTTCAACCGCAGCTCTGGATGATACAAAACCTGTATCCAGACTATGCTACTCAATTTAAGGGTTAAGAACACAAGAAACCTCACAAAATCCACAGATTAACCACTTACAGTCAAAAGCAGAACTCACATTGTGAAAAAATACAGTTAAACATTAATGAAATGCAATTAAATGCTGTCAAGCAGTAATGAAGTGCAGTAAATAGCAATGAAATACAGTTAAACAGTAATGAAATACAGATAATCATTAAATTGCTTTAAAACAGTACAAATATGATAAAGTAGCTCAGAATCACAACGTAAAAAACAGCTTAAATAATGCAGAATTCAGTAGAACACCGTCATCAATTTAATCAGGCTACTGACAAGCAGCAACAAATGTGGCAAACTAAATGCAGTTGAACTCCTAAGCACAAGCAGCAAAATGAAGTAGGAAGAGGCACAATATTTTTTTAAGCAGAAAGTGAAGAGACCAAAGATAATTCAAGGTTAAGAAGCTACAGGGGTGGGGCTTCACAACTGATCTCACTGTACTCAGTAGAATGAGCTGATGTAATGGGACTGGGGTGAGTGTCCAATATCAAATTTATAGTATGGGGGGGGGGGCAACTCAAAACCCACCAAGCTTTAATACCACAACAACAGTTGAGCAGGTGAGTGGGATACAAGATCAGAACAGAGGTAAGGACTGAATTCACTAAGACTAAAAAAACAGTTGCACAATTTAAACAAATGTGCAGGAAATATTGTTTTATTTAATCAGAAGTGCAGAACACACTTTTGTAAAACAGCAGAGCAAGGGCAAAAGGCTTAACTCACTGCAGCTTTGAGGAAACAAGTGCAAGCTGGTTTAAACACTGTCTCTTTAAGGCAAAAAAACAGGAACCAGCCAAATTATCCAATCAAAAAAACAGAGTATGTAGTAATAACTCTAGTCAGATCAGACCAGACTGAAACCACCTCCCATGAAGAAACAGCTAGGCCTCTCTAGACAAAAGATTGTACTACAGGCTCCAAAGGTCACAAGCAGTAATATAGGGTCTACTTTAGATCACCGAAAACTCAAAATGTCGATTGCTCACATGAACGAATAATCAGGAAGTCAATGTTGGATTTTTGGGATTGCAGTACAGTGAAGATCAGAATATTTGCCCTTTCCACACTGTAGTGTGATCTCGGAGTAGGAATATATATTTAGTGGGGTGGGTGGGGGGTGCAGCCCCCCATAATAGCGATTTTGAGTTCCTGATTACTCACTCATGTGAGTGATCGACATTTTGACTTTTTGTTGTTCTGACATAGACCCGTAATATATATTTAGCTCTCTGCTAGTGGTTTTCAAGGACAGCAACAAGTAAAATGAACACAACAAACATAAACAAAAAGGAGACAAAGATCAGAACAGAGGTAAGGATTCAATTCACCAAGTCTAAAAAGTTGCATGGTTTAAACAGATATACAGCAAATATTGTTTTAGTTAATAAAAAGTGCAGAAAACAGTTGAAAATAAGCATTTATCCTTTGTAGTCACACAGCAGTTTTTGTAAAATAGCAGAGCAACGGCAGAATGTCTAATTCACTGTAGCTTTGAGCAAACAAGTACAAAGAGGTTTAAACACTGGATATTTAAGGCAAACGATTGGACTACAGGCCCCAAAGGTCACAAACAGTAATAGATGTTCAGCTCTATGTTAGTGCTTTTCAAGTCCAGCAGCAGGTAAAACGGACAAAACAGAGAAACAAAAAGTAGACAAAATCAGAACAGAGGTAAGGACGAAATTCTCTAAGTCTAAAAAACAGTTGCACAGTTTAAACAAATATACAGCAAATATTGTTTTAGTTAATCAGAAGTGCAGAAAATAGTTGAAAATAAGCACTTATCTTTTGTAGTCGCACAGCAGTTTTTGTAAAACAGCAGAGCAAGGGAGAAGGCCTAACTCACTGCAGCCTTGAGGGAACAAGTACCGAGTGGTTTAAACACTGGTTATTTAAGGCACAGAAACAGGAACCAGCCAAATTATCAAATAAAATAAAGGGCAACATGTAGATCCCACCCTAATTGGAGAACAAGCATTCTCCAGCAAGGTGTTAATGTACAAGTAATACCTGCTGAAAAGAATGAGTCTGCCGCTTTACAGCAGCATATCAAGCCGCTATAGTGCTTGGACAGAGAAAATGGAATGACCAAAATTATTTTACACTTCCTAAGCAGCTCTTTTGATGTTTAGCAAGTGTAAAATATAAAAAAGAAGAGAACTAAAAAATACGGTGTGTGTGTGTGTGTGTGTGTGTGTGTGTGTGTGTGTGTGTGTGTGTGTGTGTGTGTGTGTATGTGTGTGTGTAAGAGAGAGGATCTTAGGATCATAGGAGGTTACTAGGCTAATGGTCCTTGGGCTCTTACAAGCCTAGCCAAGAGTTTATCCCCAAAAAGACACCTCAGTCAGCACCTGTCACCCTTGTCAATGAGGGACACAGGTGAAATCCCTGGGACAAGTTTGTGGTTACCCATCCATTCATCAAGGTTGTGCTTGAAGAGGGTCAGTGAGGTGCTCTGTTTGACGTGTATGGGAAATCTATTCGAGAGACTGGGCAGTCTCTGAGAGACAAACTTGTCTCTCCTGCAGGTTTTGTTGATGTCACATATTAAATTCAGGCCTTTTGAGCAGGTATTGTGTGAGGAGTTAGACTTACAGATATGGAGCATCTTTAGTAGGACAGGGTCCAAGATTGCATTGTAGGCGAGACACAAATCACTCCAGAGCAATCTGTTTGATACTGAGTAGAGTGATAGTGATTTGAGCCTGTCTACATAGAACAGCTGTTGGAGGCCATGGATTCTATTTGTGAGGTGTCTCAGTGGCCTTTCCAGTTGGTGCAGATATTTGGAGAGGTACATCACAAACGGGGCATTATACTCAATTATTGGTCTAATGAGGGAGGGGTAAAGAGAGGAATAACCTCCTTTTTTCTGACTGTAATCCCTTTATTTATGAGCTGAACCAAGTAAAAGGCTTTTCTGACCACTGCCACTACATGATGGTTGAATGTGAGGTTGTTATCAACCTAAGTGCTCAGGTCTCTTACCACAGGTTGTGTGCTTAAGGGCTTGCTGTTCATATGGTAATCAGTAGGGGTCGAGTTTTTGACGAATGGTATGATGATACTTTTTTTGCATTTAGCTTGAGGCCATGATTTTGGCACCAGTCATTAGTTGCTGTGAGACCCTCTTGCAGTATGTTAACATCATTTGGGGAGTCAATGACAGCACCCAACTTACAGTCATTTGCAGATGTATGTGGTCATCCACATGCCTTTTGTTTTTGGGGTGGGGAAATCCACCAGTGATAGGTCTACTATCGGAGGTGGAGCTGCCTATTTTGACTTTGAGGGTCTTGTCAGTGAGCCATTTGGCAACCCACCTGATGAGATAGGGATTTACTCCAAGTTGTATTAGCTTTTCGATGATGCCCAAGTAGGGCATTGTGTCAAAGGCCTTGGCCAAGTCAAGGTAATATGTATGCATTGACTTTCCCTCATCCAGGGCCTTAGTCACAGGCTCAAAGAAGTCATTTAGGTTCAGTAGGAAAGATCTGTTTCTGACGAATCAGAACTGGGTGGGGTCAAATATTTGGAGATTGCTTATGTCCTTGTTTATAAAATCCATACTAATACACTCCATGGCTTCACAGATCAGACTTGTCAAGCGAATGGGGCGATAGTTTTCAGGGTCAGAAGTGGCACGACCTTTGTGCAAGGGGATGACAATGGCAATTCTCCACTCTGCTGGAAAGAAGCCTCTACTTAGGCTGTGGTTGGATAGGGTGCTCAGTGGCAAAGCCAGTTCTTGCTTAAGATAGTGCAGAATACATCCTGGGATACTATCAGGTCCCATGGAAGCTGTGTTCTTTGCCTTAGATACGGCTTGTAATACTTGATCTATGGAGATATGAGGTGCGAGACAAGTATTGGGGATGTTGAAAGGGCCTTTGGAGGGGGCAGGGGGGTGAAGTTTGCACTGAACCTATCTGGTAGTAGGTTGGCTAAGTCAACAGGATCAGTGCAAGTGATACTGTTAAGTACTAATTTGGAACAAACCTGGGCTTTGCCATGGAGGTTCCTGATGTAACTGATGAATAATTTATGGTTTGACTTTGTTTTGGAGGCTAGCTTTGATTCATAATTGGCTTTGGAGGTTTTCACTAGTGATCTAATTTGCTTGTTGAGGCTAAGGAAGAAGTTTTTCCAATTTGGAATTTGTTCCTTTTTATCCTTGGACAACAGTTTCTTCCTTTTGTTGTAAAGCCTGTTGATAGAGGATGTCCACCAGACAGGTTTGTGTTTCCTTGAGGAGCAGGTTTTAGTCCTGTTGGGTATGGCTGAGTCCATGCAGTTGTACAGGTGCTTGTATACTGCATTGGCATACTGTTCAGCATAGTTGTCTGCATCCTCTGAGGGGGCAGTGGTGTGACGCTACAGATACCCCCCCCTTAGGAGATTATAGTCAGCTTTTGAGAAGTTTTTAGTTTTTTTTTTAGTTTGATTGAGAAAGAGATTGATCAAGCTATTATTTTACACTCACTAAGTAGCACTTTTGCTGTTTAACAAGAGTAAAACATAAATGAAACAGAAAAAAGTGTGTTTATGTTTCACTTTGCATGTGTGAGTAACTGTGTGCATGAAATCGGAATATCATGTGTGTGTGTCTGTGTGTTTCTGTTTGCGTGTGTGAGTGAATGGGTATTTGTATGCATGAAAGTAGAAGAATGTGTGTGTGTGTGTGTGTGTGTGTGTGTGTGTGTGTGTGTGTGTGTGTGTGTGTGTGTGTGTGTGTGTGTGGGTATGTGTGTGGGTGAGACAGAAAGAGAGAGAGAGTGAATAGTGAAAGTGATTGAGCCATAACAACAGTGGCTGGTTTGCATACCTCTCAACCTCTTAGTTCACAATATCTGGATAAAGCCTAAAATAAAGGGTGAACAAAGGCTCAAAATACGAACACATTTTAATTATTGCTGTTATAAAATTACAGAGTTGCTTCAATGACAGGTTTTGTGTTAGCATGCATTTTCTAAAAGAAATAAAGTCTGAAACTCAAATGTATTTCATTATTGACTTCAATCACCAATGACTGGCGATAAACCAAACATTTAGGAATAAAGAACTGAAAAAAAAATAACTGGATATTTAAAAAAAAAGTTATATTTTGAATGTGAAATGCTTCCTCCAGCACCATTTACATATACAAGTACAAGTTTGAAACATTAGGTGGAGGAACTATTTTACATCAAAAGTATATAAAAATAATATAGCAATACAAAAATAAGTAAGTAAAACACAACATTTTTGCATACAGACCATTCTCTAAGCACAATAATACCCTTCAGGGTATATTTTGCTGTGGAAACAATGCCCTTCCGCTATGATGTTAGACCTCAGAGAACCCCTGGGCAGGCATTATTTCCACAATAACACACACCCTGTTGGGCATTATTGCTTGCTTGGTAGATGACCTCCACAAAGTATTCATCAACTAGCCAAAATCTATTTGGATTGACTCAACTTATTTCTGCCCCCAAATGTTATAACTATTGTAAAAGAGTAGCTCAGATCTCGACTGTATATTGGTATCTGATTCCCCTAACTGTGTTTACAGTGACACCCTCTCGGATTCCCTCAGCGATCACTTCCCTGTATATGCAAATAGACATCATGTCAAATGACACTAGCTTAGAACTTCCCATAGCTTCACATATTTTAATCCAGAGTAACACAATTCTAAGTTCATTTCAGTGATCTAGCCTGAAAAATGTTTCACCCAATGAAGCTATATACAAATTTAACTCACTTTTCCTGAAAACCCTCAATAGTTTGGCTCCAACTAGAATGACAAGAATAAAGAATAAACATACTGTTTGGTTACCCACTACAGCAAACACCCATTGTATGAAAGAGGTAGGGCTTGGAAAGAATGGGTAACAAAGAGATCTCCCCAAAACCTACAACACTTTAAAGGACTATGTAACCGTACGAAAAGACAGATTATTGTAGATAAGAAAATCTGCATCAGTCACCCCTTACTAAATCAGTCTTCAACCCTAAAAAGTTCTGGTCTTCTATTAATAACATACTGCACCCTGGAACATCCACCAGTCCTAATCTTGCCCCAGATAACACTCCCTCTGAAATAGCTGTTCAGTATAATACATATTTTATAGAAAGCATTAAAGCCTTTGCTAAAGATTTTCCTCCCACCAATCCTGATATGCCCTCTCCTCAGACAGCAAACACCCCCTATTTCACCCTAAAACCCACCCCAAATCAAATCACTACTTCGTAAACTGAAACCCTGTTCTCCTTCAGTAGATAATCTTTCAGCAGAAGACCTCCAGTTGTCTGCCAGTTCCATATGTTATCCCGTGTCTTGTCTTATTAACAGATCTATCCAGGAATCATACATCCTTTCTCTATGGAAAAAAAAACTTTATTATTTTCCTTTCATATAATGAGGAACCTCATCTGATATAACACATTTCAGACCTGTTGCCATATTATCCCCTTTGTCAAAAATTCTGGAGAAGTGCAATCATAACCACCTTCTTCAACACATCCTTCAGAAAAAAGCTCCTGATCCCCACACACCATGGTTTTATACCTGCCCATAACACTATCACGGCCTTATTAACTTTCACAGATAGTATTAACAAAACCAGAGATGAAGGCAAACTTGTTTCCTCTGAATTCCTTGATCTCTCTAAAGCTTTTGATCTAGTGTCCCTCCAAAAACTCCTCTACCAATTGTCTTCCCTCAGGCTATCACAACCCACACTTCTATGTTTTACAAACTCCTTAACTGATAAATACCAGTCTGTTAAATGGCTCTCCACTTTTTCTCCCTTCCTTCCTGTCAATACTGGTAAGCCATGGGGCCCCATTCTTGGCCCTCTACTCTTTAATATATTCACTAACAATTTACATAAATCCTCTCAGCATACTCTGATGATTCTACCCTAATATGCATTTCTGACAACCTCATACATCTTCAGAGATTTACTCAAGATGCCGTTAACTCTGCTGAATGTTGGCTACAGGATAACTACCTGCTACTAAATCCAAAAACTTAAATTACTTCTCTTTTTTCCAAAGTCCCATTTCCATGAAATAACAACTTAAAAATTTCTTCCTTAAATAATAGCATGACTGACGTTACCCCACATACAAAACTAGTTGGCATGACAATCGACGACTATCTTAAATTTGATTTACATATCACAAGAGCATCAAGAAAACCCATAAAAAAGCTAAGCATCCTACACTGAGTAAAGACATTCCTCACAGACTCCACCAAGCTAACTCTAGCTTTTACTTAGCTCTTACCTTCTGTCCTACATGGAGCCCCTCTCAAGACCAACCTGCAAACCTCACTTAGTTCTAAAACTGAACAGTGTTATGACAAAGTTGCCAAATTCACTTGCAACAAACCTTACCTGACCCACCACTGTTCAACACTAAAAGCACTTAAATGGCTTAAGCTTCCTCACCACCTATCTTATACTCAGTTCGCCTTAACCCATAAAATCATCCATATACCATCTCCCTGCCTAATTATTAGCCCCCTACTCCAATACAATCTTCCAAATCCACCCCTTTGGTCAAATAATAAATAAAGGCTTACCATCTACAAACTACAAAGGGCTACTAGTGTCAGTCTGTATTCCAATATTGTAGCAAGAACTTGGAATAAAATTCCTATATCAATCAGGTCTCTCACAACTTCATGTCTTAATCATTACTAAAAGACTTCCTCTCTGCCTCCTAGCAGAAAACACTGTAACAGCATATTTATATAGTAAACATTATTGTGTTATTATCACTTCTGAGCAGTAGTGCGAATCCATATCTCATTTCTGCTTGCCGTTGTATAACCAGTGCTATAAAACTATGGAGTTCTGCCATGCTACAGAACTTTACTGGGCTGTACTGGTGTCAGAATTGCCAACCCATGAATGTGGGAGGCATTATGTATTTGCTCCTTTACGAGAGCATCAGCGCTCTACAAAGTGATATGAGAGAAACCTGACCTAATTTCTATTCCTATATCTGAATGTAGAGGAGAAATGGCTCGAGTCTATGACACGCACAGTAGCAGTAGCACAGCGAACATGACCATTGAGATTCCCAGTATCCATGGGAAGAATCCTTTGTAAGTTTTTATTTCACTTTGTATTTATATATTTTTTGTTGTTCTATTCTTATTTAGCAAATACTTTATTGTAACTAAAGTATGCCTACTGTTTCCTGATCCCCCTTTTATTTTAGCTACCCATATGGGCTTTGTAAATCAGGGCTAAGGATTACTATTTTATTTTAAACTGCTCATCACTTCAA
>NC_056746.1:73161249-73318749 GCF_019279795.1 Protopterus annectens
GTACAGAATGAAATGAATGTGACAAGCAGAACCAAACAGTAACGTGTTGAAAATGTAACTGCAGCTGGAATGTGTATCCCAAAATCTGGATATGTTGCTCTCAGTCTGCAATATGCAGATAGTATGGTTGTCTGAAATACCAAACATCCACAGTTGTCTATAGCTATATAAAGCAAATGTAGCAGGATGATGTAGCTGAATAGAGCCAGATATGAATGTGTATGAATAAAAATGAAAATGTATATTGATGTAGCAGTAACATTCCTATCACCAACTTGTAGTAGTTATCACATAGGAAACTGTAGGCAGAACTGTAGTGTGTATATATCTGCAGCTATTAGAAATGTACAGGATATGTATTGGTATTTGAAGTTGTTAATTAAATTTTCTTCACCCTACTCTATAACCACATATAATCCATTCCATGTGAAATTGGTATGTGCAATTACAATTAACACCCCTGGACATTTGTCCTGTTGGTTCATACATATTTGCATGTATGTTGATGCATCTGCCCTGTTCATACATCCAAACCTGATGGCCTGTTGCCATCAATCAACCCTGCATGTTGTTGGACTGTATATTGCTGTTCAAAATATGCATGTGTTATGCTTGCTGTTCAATGATTTGAATATCTGGGTGTTTGGTTAATGGGAATACTAATGCATGCTGTTACAACTAATTGTGAATGGTATTGTACGTTACTAACCCAAACTGTCATGACATAATGCAAAACATAGGACGCCAGGGAAGGCGGATTCCAGCGGACCCACCTCTTCCTCCTCAGCTGGCGAGTGCACCTGGCAGTAGTGCCCAGGCCGGACCCTCCTCCAGTGGCCCTGTGCCACCTGCGGGTGGAAGCACTGCAGGGGATGGGGATTGTCCCCCCTCTGCAAGCGTGGCCAGAGGAGAACATCCACTCACCCTCCGTAGTGTCCAGACTGTGGTGTGTAGGGAGATCCGGCACGCTGTGCTTGGGCCCCTATGCCAGCTTGAGGCACGGGTGGCACAACTAATGGGCGTGCCTGCTGCCCGGCCTACACAGCCCCCAGCACAGCCCCGTCCTGGGCCGTGAAGGCACAGTGGCAACTGCCCATGGGTGGGGATATCAGTACCACTGTTGCCATCTGTGGGCTCATGGGCTCTAGATATCCAAACATCCATCCCCGTCAATTGTGTAACCCCCCCACATGTGTCATACACCACCCCTGTATGCGTCTTGTTTGTCTTGTCTGTTAACCTACCCAACCTACCTTGCCAGCTATACCGACTTCCTGTACCTGACATACCACTCTCACCTGAAAAAAAAAAAAAAGGGCACTCTGTACCCACAAAAAAATTACGCCCCATACATAGCTGCCCATTTCGCACACATGTCTGCTGGACATGGAAACTGTCAATTACAATTGGCTGTACAGCAAGTATTATTGTTTTCCCTACACCTCTCTCAGGGGTGGAAGGTTTCAAATGTCACACCAAATTACAAACATATGCACAGCTGTTGCTGATGAAGAAATGGGCAGCTATGGGCCTTACCTACATCCGTCCTGCAAAACCCCAGCTGGTTTCCCTACTGTCTTACCCTCTTTGTGACCCCTTTTTCACCACTTTCCTGTCTCCCCATTTTCATTTCTTTCAAAGAAAATAGCGCGGGTGTGCACAAGAGTAAGCACTTTTAAGCGGTTGTGAGCGGGTGTGCGCAGAGCTGAACACCAGTGCGCATGTGTGAGCTCTGCGCAAACCAGCACTAACCCGGTTACAACTGCTTAAAAGTGCCTTAGTCACTCTGAATGACAAGTCCTATAGTTTGCTCAAAAGCAAAATAAAATCCCACTGTCAGTCCCGAACCCAGGAAACAGTAGTCTGCATGACTTACCACTAAGCCATGACTGTTATATAAGAACATTGTGCTACAATAAATATATAATGTAATAGTAGGAATGAATGTAAAGGGAATATAGGATGTGTAGTACACAAAGCATGTCATGTATATTTACTGTCAAATGTAGTGGATTTCTAGAATAGTAGTGTGTGAACAGAAACAGCCATGCTAGTTGGTAGCTAGTAGGTAACAATGTCACTGTAGCACCTTGCAAGCCACACACATACTCACAGCAGGATAATCACTGCCCATACCCCACAACCTCTTACAGCAACACATCCGGACTAACTAATAAAAAATGTGGAGCAAAGGGCCAAAAACAGGGACACATTCCAAATAATGCTACAACAAACTTAGACAGTTCAGAGAGTAACAGATTCTGCATTTTGTTGGATGTTTGGAAGGGTATGAAGTCTGAAACTGAAATGTTTGTCACTATAGTCTGACTTGAGCCCAGAGTGAATTGCCAGAAAAAGCTGTTTATGAGATATTGACCAAAATATGAGGCAAAAATGTGGACAACCTGCAAATATCTGTACACTTGAGAGGTCTGACACTGTCATATTTGAATAGTTAAGAGCCTAGACATAGCAACAGTGACTGAGTTACAGGGATGCCCCACAGACTCCCTGTGAAATGTACAAACAGTAGGCAGAAAGGTGTTACAACACATGCAATAGTAACTACGAAGTACTGAAAGTATGCACCACTTGCATGGCAGAAATAGTGTAGTAATACATATGCTCATGCTATCCCACAGTCACAACTGCAGAATACCAGACAATTTAATGGGTGTACCCCACTGATATGTACCATTCCATCAGGCAGATAAAAGATGCACCTGAGAGTCTCTGGGGCCTGCTCAGCAGCATACTCAAATACCCTAATAGATGTCAAGGCCCACACCATGGCCAGACCACACTGCATGCAGTAACACCCTAGCAGATATAGCAAGCATTCCAAGGTGTGAATGTACATGGAAATTAGGAAAGCCACAGCAACACACTACAGTCAAGACACCTAGCAGGCATACAAGTAGTGAATGTAAATGGCAAATATTGAAGCCATAGCAACAAAGTGCAAGAGCCACTGCTATATACCAGTTACACCACATGTCCCACAGGAAAGCACACACACCCACATTAACAGTAGTAGTAGTCTTAGGTGTCAGTGTACATACACACTTAGTACAGGAAACTGGAGAAATGAATGGAGAAATGTTAATCTACAACACAGCAAGAAATATGAGAGGGATACTAACCTTTACACTCACAGAACAGTGTCCACAGCATACCAGCATGGTCCCTGCCCTTAAACTCTGAAAGGGTTACGCCTATCTCACATACCTTTTTATAACACTGTCCTGGAATCACAGTGAGAACTGCAATCAGTACACAACTGGCTGCATGCAATTAGCAAATGCTGGCTAACAATTGGTGCAGAGGCCATCACATGGACATATGCTGATACCTACAAAAGCATGCTGTACTCCCAGTCCACACATGCAATACTTTCATTGCACCCTGTAGAAGTAGGGAGAGACAGAGAGAGAGAGAGAGAGAGAGAGAGAGAGAGAGAGAAACATACACAAACAAAACCAGTCATCAACAACCACTCGAAAGCTGACAACTGGCAACTGGAGCAGCAGGACACCAAACCAGATGGCAACGCAAGCAGCTGTGACAAACACAGGTAATGTAAAGTAATACTTTAAAAGTCTACATACTGTGAACCCTCCATATGTGTCATTGGTCTGTATCCATATGTATAAGAAGATGTGCATAGGGCAGGGGACATACAGCAACTATCAGTGAAGGCTGTGCATACATATGTATGTGAGGGCATCTATGTGCACATATCAATGTAGGTTGAATGTAGGTTGTAGTGCAATGTACAAAGTAGGTTTCACAGTTATGTATGTTTAGCAGTATGTTAGTGTGTGTATACAGTTTTGTAAACAAACATGTTGATATACCTATCAATCATAAGGATACGTATGTATGTCAATATATGTATGTATGTATATATATATATA
Source organism: Protopterus annectens (assembly GCF_019279795.1). Classification (NCBI taxonomy): domain Eukaryota; kingdom Metazoa; phylum Chordata; order Ceratodontiformes; family Protopteridae; genus Protopterus; species Protopterus annectens. The sequence continues at coordinate 73,165,167 of NC_056746.1, forward strand.
TATATATATATATATATATATAATATGCATATATGTATACATACATAGAGAGGGATGTAGGAATACATAGACAGATGTAGATAGATAGAATATATACAAACATATATATGTAATACACACATACAGATATAGATATATGTAGATACATATACATAGACAGACAGATCTGACTATCTACAGATATGACTGTATATGACGATCTCACACTCCCCCTGTCCCACCCCCTCTGTCACTCTCACCCCTTCTCTGTCACACACACCCCCTCTCTCCATATCTATAGCAATATATGTACATCGATATATATATGTGTATATGTATACAGACATAGACATATATATATATATATATATACATATATATATATATATATATATATAGAGAGAGAGAGAGAGAGATGTATATATATTCTGAGTGAGGCACATGTGTACAATTGTATTGCAACAGGTGCCTGGTGACAAAGGCATGGAGTGAACACCAGTGTCAAAACTGGAGTACCATACCTCATTTCAAATCACCTACACCAGTAACCACCAGATATATGATTGGCTGCCCACCACTGCATGTGTCAGGGGTGAGCAGGGTCATAAATGTGTACAATAGTCCCCCCAATGATATTCACAGTGGCACACTATTCCTGGAATACCTGCACATGGTATGTGTCAGCAGACATGGTGTGTCAGCTATGGACATGTAGGTCAGTGTACCCCTCCACACCACACAATGGCTGCCACGGTATGTACCTCACATGACAGCTAGAGATATGGAGAAGGACACAGTGACATGTACAACACTGTGACAATGCAGTCAAACACATTACCAATGCACAGTGACTGACAACACCACAGAGTACACACATACTACCCACATAGAGGTTACCACTCCTGGATTTACATACTTAAGTCACACCCATGACAGATGTCCAACATCCATAGTAACACCTCACACCATCCACAACCTAAATGACTGCTGTGTGTCGTCCGTGACACATGGCAGAGGTACAGGTTTCTACCCACAGATAAGACATAACCTGCAATTAACCACACAGCATTAAGAAGCAAGACTCCCCATGAGTACATGTCACACATACCCCTGCTGAATGTTAGTCAGATAGGTAATATGCCATATGAGTCACCCTGTGTAACTGTTTGACAGGAGCAGGTACCATCACATCACATGTGTCACAATGGTCAGGGTAGCAGAACAGTATGCTGCTGTAGTCCCAGGGGCAATAGCATATTGTATTGTATTGTATTGTAATGTATTGTATTGTGTTGTATTGTATTGGTATGTAGAGGTGCCTCCTTCGTGGAGTGGAACCACTACTGCTGTACGCCAGTGTACAGGTACATATCCTGTAGTCAGGCTAGTGTTACATAGCACTTCTATATGTGTGTTTAGCTCCTCTTGGAGTTCATGTAGCATGCAACCGGGGATACCATCAGGTCCCATTCATGTTGTGTTTACTGCTTTTCTGAGGGCGGCTCTCACCTGGACATCTGTGATGACAGGGAGGCTACAGTCAGCTGGGATAAGTATGTCTTAGTTTGGGGGAGAGGGAGGGGGGAAACTTGCACTGAACCTGTCTGCCACAATGTTGCCAACATCTGTGGGTTCAGTGAATTGTATGTTGTTGTGTACTAACAATGAGCATATTGGAGGGTTTCTGACCAGGTTGCTAACATAACTGAAGAAGGCCTTGTGGTTATCTGTAGTGTCCCCATTGATTTCCCTCTCAAAGTTGCCCATGGATGTTTGTATGAGAGAAAATAGCTCCTTACTAGTGCTGATCAGACATGCCTTCCCTTTATGGAATTATGCTCTGTCTTGCAGTAGCTTCCATCTTTTGTTATACAATCTGTCTATGGCTGGGGTCCACCAGACAGGATGCTTTCCCTTTGTGGAGAGTGTCTTGGTCTTATATGCGATTGCATGATCCATGCATTCTCGGAGATGTCCATAGAAATCATTTGTGAAGGGGTCAGCATTGTGGGTTGTGTCTTCCACTGGCCCAGTGGGCTTAAAGGATACCATGTCAGTGTTATGAAGTGTAAAGTTTGCATTTGAAATGTTATTCACTGTAGTCGTTTGTGCTGGTGGTGGAGGTGGGATATGTATATCCAGGGCAATTAGTTTGTGGTCAGCTCACAGTAGTTGATGATGTACCCCATACAGTACCTCGATACAAACCCCCAGAGTGAGGAGGTGCTTTGGACCTGAATCAGTGTTCTGACTGCTGGGGTTTGGCAGTACGTCGTATGGAGTGTGCCAGGTACTGTTGCACAGTTGTTGGCTGAGCACTGATATCTGTCCATTTACATGTGTATCCACCAATAGACAGACAGATGCTATATATGTGAGATATGTTGTATCACAACAGTCGAGTAGCATGTGTAGTATGTGTGCCAAATTCTGCTGACATATTTTGCTGATATCATGTTATTATCTTTTTCAGGACCATGGCTCACCAGCGCAATCCAGCGTACTCTGCAGCTCAGGATGAGGAGATACACCAGAGCCTGGTGCGGGATTATGCAATACTCTTTTCCCACACCAGCTAGAATCAGCAGGAGAGGGCTGCACTGTGGCAAGACCTGGTCCATCGGGTAAATGACATAGGCACGCATAATAGGACATATGAGCAGGTACGACATCACTGCAGTGATTTAATCAGAAATGTCCGTCAGCGTGCGTCGGATATCCACAGGCAACAGGTTGCCAGAGGTGGTGGGGTGGCTACACATCCCCCACTCATCAGACTGGAGGGACTACTCATAAGTGTTGTGGCTCCAGCCCACCAACAACAACAACAGCAGCAGACCTGCATTATGATGGAGGCTGGAGCCACACAGCAGCAAGACTACGAGCGTGCAGGTAATATGCCATATGCATAGTTGACTGTTGTGTACACTGGTAGTTAATGCATGTGTGAGGTGTGTCCTTGGTTTGTAGCTGTCATCATAGTATTTAATGTGCAAGTATGATATTCTCAATATCAGCAGCTGACCTATGAAAGGCGACTGTTGTACTACTGACCTGTATCATACTCAGTAACAATGGCACAGTTGTGCCCACTGACAGCAATGCAGCCTGTCCATGCTGGTGAGTGTGTATTAACAATACCTTTAATAGTCTTGATAGTAATAGTAATATTAGGCTCACTGAGTAGTGCTCTGTGTATGCATGCAGGTGTGTCTTTGTCTGTGTGTTGATATCTCGCATACTGAGTAGTGTGCAAGTGTGCAACTGTGTGCATGTGTGCATGTGTGCACGTGTGCATGTGTGCATGTGTGCACCTGTGCATGCATGCATGTGTGCACCTGTGCATGTGTGCATGTGTGCATGTGTGCACCTGTGCATATGTGCATGTGTGCATCACTGGTAACATTGTGTAGACAGGTTCTGGTGCTGCTCTGGTGTCATGCAGCAGGGAACCTGAATCAGGTGCCACGGGCACTGATAATGATGACATCTATGTAATGGCAAAGGAAGGTATGCCAGGGTCCGTCATTGGTCAGCCAATTGACAGTACACAGCTGTCAACCCCATACTGCAGGTATGAGCACCTGAGTTTCCACCCAGTTATTGTACATCCTGACGGTACATGGTCTGTACATTTGTGTGCGCTGAGACTGGACCCTAGCCATCTGACCTGTGTATTTCCATGTACATGTGTATAGTGCCTGCATATTTGCACTGTTACCTACTGGAAGTGGTACAGCTTGTTTGTTGTACAATGGACTACATGCAGCCCTGCTTACTGTAGCTTTGTTTGCATGCATGTTTGCTTGCAGTTACCCTGGAACACTGATCCCACCTGCAATGCAGAGTTACAGAGCTTCTGTGGACTCCTAGAGACATCTGCATTGCTTACTATATGTATGTCCATGTCTCACTTGACAGAACGTCACTGTTTGTCCTGTTCACATGTACATTGCCTGTGACACATTGCATATGACTTACCTGGCATTTGTCCACGTGAGCAGTCATATATGCCAGTGCTAACTAATCACAGGAACTACACCCTCACATACTCACCTTCTGTACCTTGTTCCCCATTGGCCCTATGTGCTGTTAATCACCATGGCAATCACAATACTATGGTAGCATGTGCAAAGGTCACTTGTCAGTCACCTCTATGGTACAGTTGTGGAATATGTGGGTCATGTGGCAATGTCACAGCTGCCACATGTACACAGTCAACCCTCACCCCTACACATGGACGTACAATACATGTATGAGATGCAACCACATAGCCAAACTGGGGACTAAGCACTCTGAACCCAGTACTGGCATAACCTGTCAGGTGGCATGAAATACTACAGTGACTACAATACCAGTCTGATGTAGACCTACACTGACAGCAATCCAAACACGTGAACACACTGGGCCATTCGTGGAGCCTCAGAATAGCATCCTGCCTGAGCAGCAGACACCTCTGCAGCTGGCAGACAGGCATACGTTAAGCCGGAACACAGCATGTGCAACACATAACACACAAATCCTGTGTGCCAAACAGTCACAGCCTGTACGGCTAGACAACACACCTGCTACAGTTGTGTTAGGTACCTTTATTGTCCGGTACAGTGTGGTCCCACTCACCAGGCTGGACAAGGTGAAGGTCACAGTGATATGCCCGTGGGGCACTATGGTCCACCACATAACACAAGCATACAGGTCAGTCAGAGGCATGGACACATATGACTCAGTCATTGTCCATGCCACTATGGCTGACCTGTGATGTACCTCCCTGGACTACATGATAGGGAACATGGAAGGGCTCTCTGAGCATGTGGCACAGGCTGGTATGACCCTGACCTTGGTTGGCGTCATACCGTCACCAGGAATGCTGACGTATTACTGAATGCTGATGAATTACTGTAGCTACAACACCCTAGCTGAAAGGTTCCTAGCATGTAGTCACTGCATTGCTATGGAACAACTTGTTACCACTCCCACAACAGGTGAAAGCATGCAGCACCTGTTCATCAACAACATGTAGACTATATGCCCCAGACCAGATGTGTATCCCTCGCTGCTAGGATGATACCATATACATCTCACACTGTATATACACATACCACATGCAGCACCCGCACAGAAGGCCACAGTCATAATGTTATCCAGTGCAAATACCATGTATTCACATGTGGCAGGCATCAGACATGGGAACTATTGAAGGTCACAGGTACATATGTGTATTTGGCACACACATACATCATCTGTGTCCATTGCCATTACTGGTTTAATCGATGTCATGCATTATTGTGAACAACAACCCACACACATGGGCATTCTGTGTGACAAAAACACACGTGGCATGTGTGGAATTCAAAGCCATAACTAGCTGTGCTATGACAGTAGTGAGAGATGCAGTAGCAGAGCATGCTATTTGCATTACTGGGAGATTTGCCCTCTTCTGCTGTACTTGTAGGGTGCTGACATCATCTCTGTGTAGAGAATGGAATATGCAGCAGCTGGTGTGTTGCACTGGTTGGCAAAAGGGTCAGTTCTCTCACACATGTAATTGCACACACCCTACTTCCACACCCCCCACACACACACACTTGCAGGATTCAAACCTCTACCTAACTATGTTATAAAACACAAGACGGACGCATTAGCAGAGCGCGCTATTCACATTACTGGGAGGTGTCCCTTCTCCTGCTATACTTATAGGGTGCTGACATCATCAGTGTTTAGAAAGAGGAATGTGCATCCTGTAGTGTGTTCTCCTAGTTGCCAAAAGGGACATTTCTTTCATACTGAATTGCACGCACACTAACCCCCTCCACACACAATGAGCATTTGCAGGATTCAAACCCCTACCTAAGTATGTTATGACACTCGAGACGGACGCATTAGCAGAGTGCGCTGTTTGCATTACTGGGAGGTTTCCCTTCACCGGCTGTACTTATAGGGTGCTGACATCATCAGTGTTTAGAAAGGGGAATGTGCATCCTGTAGTGTGTTTTCCCAGTTGCCAAAAGGGACATTTCCCTCACACAGACTTGCACACACACCAACCCCGCTTACCCACACACACACTGAGCATTTGCAGGATTCAACCCCCTACCTAACTATATTATGACACTTGAGGGAGACGCATTAGCAGAGCGCACTATCCGAATTACTGGGCATCTGTTCTGCACCTGCAGTATTTATAGGATGCTGACATTATTATTTCTACAGAGGTATGTACATCTAGTGCTACCTGTCAGGTGGGGGAATAGCATATATATGCATTTGCAGCCACCTACTTCAGGGTCAGATATGCACATCGCACTGGCAGGTTATGTTCTATACCATGCTTCGTGACCACAGGACCTGTAACACACAACACAACCAGTTGGGACCACCCCTCCCACATCCAGGACACACACTTTGCTTCCCTGGGAACAGTGCCAAGATATGCAGGTGTTCACATACACCATTCCAGTTGTTAACATCAGGTACAGGTATATTGTGTTTGGGAACTACTCAGGCCTCTACAACATTACCCTACAGCCACTACAATTTGTGAGTCCATGTGCTATGGCAGAACCACTCACCACAGCCACAAGTGGGAATACATATTGCACCTGACCATCTCCAAGATGGGTACTCACTGTTCCACACCAGAGATAGACCACCATTGTTGATATCTGACCATACCCACCTTTCCCTGGACATCCATATCCCATCCCCACCCCTAGGCAAGGTTGTCACTGCAAACAAAGTGTATTTATCAAAAGCAGACTTTACACTTGTGAAGACTGGGGTGGAAGACTTCAAAGGACCCAGGCCACTCTGCATAATCCTTGACAATTGCATTCTATGAGCATGTGAAAGGTTTGCATTGATCATGCTATCCCAAATATACCCATGACTCCTCCACAACAGGACACCTGTCAGGTGTACACCAGCCATATATGAGCTGTCCAACAGACAGAGTAAGCTAATACATTGCACAGCAGTAGCCCACAGAGGGAGGACATCTCTGAACAGTACTGGCACGACACTTCAATCCCTCATAATCATCACGACAAAGTGTTGAAAGTGAAATTGTCCAGACAATGCAGATAAGGCTCCCCTCAGTCTGTTATTGATGCCCACTTACTGTTAGAGGTCCTCACCAACCCTCTTCCAGCACACACCAACAACATGGATGTGGCTTAGCAAATTCAACCCCTGGGATCTCCACTGTGTCCCTGCTTGATGGAGGCACAGCACACTAGCCTCACACGGTGCCTTATGTCACCTACTTTACAGTGGCACAGTAGCCTACTGTACTGGGGAGGCAGATGCCAAGCACACTCTGGCTAAGCTGTCATTCCCTAGGGCAAACAGCCTAGTGTTGACCTCTACACCCATATGTTTAATTGTCAGATGCACAATATTTGTTGCTGATAGACTGTTTGCAAGTCTTTATTGCCATAGCATTCCCTGTTTCTATGAACAACTTGTGTATCTGTGGAAGATGTTTGAATATGAGAGGGATCCACTATATCACTTATGTCTCTGTAGTCATTTAACTGTGTGCACTGGGCAGATTGCTGTAATGTGGTTGGTTCCTGGAATAACACGTACAAATACCAGATATGTGTGGCCAACTGCTAAACTGAGATTTGGCCTAAGTGTGTGAGCATGCCCAGTTCAAGCTTTCCATGGCATGTTGTCTGACATATGTATCATTTATCAAAGTGTGCGGGCATGCCCAGTGTGAGCTTTCCATATGTTGAACTCTGCAGCCCACCACAATTGTGGATGAGTGTGAACTTCAACAATATCTTATGTTTATGGTTGTGTGTTGTGTGTCATGTTGTGTAGTTACTGTCCAACTGCTTTGTGTCTGAACACAACAGGGATTATACTGTGCCTGCAGGGTTTGCATGGGATACTTTGCATACAGTTGTCAACATCCTTTCATACTGACCTAACACTGTAGTACCGTATAGTGTACTGGTTCAGTACTTTCACTGTGGTGGACAGTATCCTGGGCTTTAGTCCTATCACTGCTTTACATTTTCATAGTGAGCACAACAGCCTGGTTAGGGGCCAGTTGTGCACATCTGACCATGTTGCATTATGTTCAGATATGAACTACTTAAACCAGGCTTGTCCAACATTGGTAGTGTATTCCACAACATAGGTGTACATTGGCAAACACTAGCGATGTGCCCTAGGCCATTTCTAATGCTAGTCGGAGAGTGTGTTTGTCCTTCGACACACATTGTAAGTGGAGTTTGCCATGGCATATGTCATGGTTAGTATACTGTGCCTCCGTCTACCCGTGACATAACAGTGATACCCAGGGTAAACCTAGCATCTCCCATCCACTCATCAAGATTCCTCTTGAGGAGAGTCGATGAGTGACTCTCTGGCTAACCTGTACTGGGAGTTTACTCAAGAGTGGGGGTGGCTTCTGTGTTATGGATCATTCAGTACAGCTTGTCCTATGTATGTCAGTGCTGGGGTTCAGGTCTCTCATGTGCATAGCTCACTGCCATTCAGATTGTACAAGGTGCAGCATGTTCATTGATTCCAGCTTGGACATGGCTTTATACATCAGGCACAGCTTGCCTCTGGGTGGGCAGTATGGCAGTGTGTGGAGCTGCAGTTTGTTTAATCAGGCAACACATGGCATCTGTTCAAGCTCTTTGATACTCCTGGTGAGGTACTTTTGGGGACTTTACAGTTGATGGAGGTGTCTGCTGAGGTACATCCCACAGGGGCTATTGTAGTCAATTGTAATGCTGATGAAGGATGACTGCAGAGCCACAATGACCTCCCCTTATCTAGATCTGACAACCTTCATGATTAGGTGGGTTTATGGTATGTTTCTGTAACCACTACAGCCACATGCTTGTCCAATGCAGGATATCTATCAACTTGTGTCCCCAGGTCTCTCATTACATGTTAAGTACTTAATGGGTTAACACCTATGTGGTAATTGGTGGGCACTTACTGTATATCCACAGGGGTTGACTATACACTTTTCTGCAATTAGCTTGCTAACATGGCTATGGCACCAGTTGTCTGTTTCTATGTGGCCCTTTTGTGGGATGCTTGTGTCAGCTGGAGGGTCAGATATGGTGGCCAGTTTGTAGTCCTCTGCAAACATGTTCAGACACAGTCATTCCATGTTGGCCTGTACCTATGGGACATATATACCAAACGAGGGAGGACCCAGGACCAAGCCTTGTGGGATGCCAGTTATATCTGGTTTGTAGTCTGACATGGCTGCAGCATGTCTGACCATGTCAGTTCTGTCCTTGGTCTGGTTTGCAACCCCTCTACTGACATAGGGGTTTATATTTAAGCTGGTGAGCTTATCTATAATGAACACGTGGTGTATTGTATGGAAGCCTTTGCAAGGTCCAGCTATGCTGTGTGGACCACATTGCCCTCATCAATGACCTTAATGACTGTTTCAAATAAGTCAAACGTGTTTAAGGGGCAGGATCTGCACTTAAGAAAGCCACACTGGGTAGGGTCCGTTGTCAGTAGGTCCCCAATATCTTTATGTCTGCGGTACATGCTGATCCTTTCCATAGCTGTGCAGACCAAGCTTGTCAGGATTCTGGGGTGGTAGTTTGCAGTATCCATTCAGGCAACACCTTTGTTGAGAAGGACCACTGTTGTTGTACACTGCTCTTTGGGTACATATCCTGTGGTAAGGCTGACATTGAGCAGTAGTGTGATTTGGCATTCCATTCTTCTTGGAGTCCATGTCGGACTCAGCCCAGGACACCATCTCATACCATTGCTGCTGTGTGTTTTGCTTTGTAGATGATGGCTGTTACCTCATCATCTACAATGTCAGGGGGCCAGCAGTCTGCTGGGATAGATATTTTGCATTCTGGGGGTTTGCACTGCACCTGTCAGGTTGGATGTTGGCAATATGTGTGTGTGTTTGGTATGTTGTTTGTAATATTTGAGTGATTCAGAGCATATCTGTGAATTCCCAACAAGGTTCCTACCATCAGTTAAGAAAGCCTTGTGATTATCCTTAGTGTCCTGTACAATTTGTATCTTCATAGGTTCATAGGTTCATACTAGGCTATCCACCCTAGGGCATTTATAAGCCTAGCCAGAGTGTGTGTGGCTTTCGCCACCCCTTGCTATGTGAATATTATGGCCATTTATGATTTACTTTACTGTGCCTCTGTCTGGACATGACACAGTGAAGACCCCCAGTGTACATCTACGATCATCCATCCACTTGGCAAGATTCCTGTTGAAGAGTGTCAGTGAGGGGCTCTGCCTAACATGGAGTGGGATTCTGTTCCAGGGTGTAGGGAGCCTCTGGGTTATGTATCTGTCCCTCCAGCACATCCTATTTCGTTATGTGTTGTGGTTGATGTTAAATAAAATTAAGAATTCAATACACAGGAGGTTCAGATTCAAAGGTTTACTAGTGTACACCAGGAGGCAAAAAACATACAAGTACAGAATTTTGTCTGACATGAAACAGGAAGCACACAATTTTATATAGGTTTAACATTTAAGCTATGCCCACCTGACGTGATATGTCACAGGGCATCTACATCACTTTAGCTTACAATTCTTCATTCATTAAGTCTTGCTGATGCTGTATATTTTAAAAAAACTTTTCCTTTAGATACAATACGGCCTTGCTATCCAGCTGGTCAGTCATAATGTCTTTCTGTAAAGTTACTTGTTCAAGGTTTCATATCAGTTCGAATACAATAGCAGCTTCAGTCTTTTAATGCATGTCTTTGTTCTCTGTTACACTTCCTCACACAGCTGCGTGCTATCTGAGTAACACATATACAAGGCCAGATCATTCCAACAGGAAAGAGCAGAAGATTTCATTATTTCACACATTCAATTTCCTGACCCAGCAGATAATCACTTGTGAAAAGCATAAACATTAAAACTTGCTAAGCTAGCATTCTGCCAGGGTCAGAGATCAGTCTTGCTTCAAGCCACACTGCAGTTTCAAAACTACTTCACATTTAGACATGAATTAATTTTACTACTATATGATTAATAGAATAAAATGCATTATATACTACTTTGCTTTTAAACTAGCATTTCTCATGTATTCAAATACACATTTTTCTAACATTTTCCCCCCTATTAATACTTTTTATTCTATTTTGAAGTATGCATAGTGTCATTTCATCTCCTAGCCTTTTCCACTCAGGATTTTCAGCTAGGTGAGTCATTCAATCTATACTTCAGAAAAAGCGTCATCTGAAATCAATCTTTCAATTTCAATATCTTGGTAGAAAGTTTCAGTAACAGATACATCAACAAAATCTTTGATTAATCTTTTCATGCAGGGAATTCCACAGCAAACACATGCTCCTATTAGGAGTATACCCACACAAATGGCAATCAGAATATTCATTAAGATGGAACCCCACCCCCCAAATAGATTCTGGAAAAAGTCCGTCAGTGGGTTTGGGCCTGGTTCAGTCATGGCTGATACTTGCTGAATTACCTCTAGGTGGTTATTTATCTCATGACAATTGTCAGGAATAAAAGCACAGCATTCTTCTTTGATAAGCGCGCACATACTACCTCTCACCGCTAGGGTGAAGTCAAGAGCCATCCGATTTTGTAGCACAACAGTTCTCATTGCATTCAGTTCATCAGTCACCAATTCTAGGGCAGAAAAAGTTGCATTACTCATTACTTCGAGAAGTTTCGACAACTTCCTCAGCTCCCAGATCGATTTGACTGCTCCATAGGCTGGGAATATTCCTGCCTAGGATATAACACTGTCACTTAAGTCCATATGAGTCAATTCGCTTTTGTCTTTTACTGAATTATGGTCTTTCCAACCAGCTTCGATCTTCCCAACTGGATTCACAGGTTTCTTAACTGGACCTTTGGATTTTCGAGCTGTTTCTCTTACATTTCGTATCTTACCCAAAGGTAATTCTGCAGTATGTCTTATTGCTGGAACCAAGTAACCCAAAAAACAACTGCCGGACCAATTCTCAGGTAACCATTTATATGCCTTTTTCCCACAAATAAAATAACAGTTTTCTACTTTAGTACTAATATGCATCAGCCCTGCATGAAACATTTTCTGATCTATAACTGACAATTGTTTAAACAAAACTGGATTTTTTTGAATGTCACTCATAGTTGTTTTCAATGAGTTCAAATACGAGTCATAATTAGTATTGCAAAAAGTATTGCCATTACTATTCTTAATATAACATCGGTAAGAAATAGTTATGTTACAATTGCTCCAACCCACCTGGAGAGTGTCATTTTTATAGAAACATACAACTCCTTTTTGTGTGACAGGTAAAAATAAAGCTATTTTGTCCTGTGATCTCACAGTTCCTGTGTCGAAAAGTAAGTTCTCCCAAGTCTCATTTATCCCCAAAGGGACAGCGGACATTATCAGTCCTCCATATGCCGTCGGTATAGCTGTACAAACCCAGCAATTTGAAATGTTCATAGTCTCTGCATACACATGTTTCATGGCTAGGTATGTGTTAAAATTTGGATGCCAGTCTATAGACGTTTCATCACGCCTTCCCACTTTTACTTGTGTGGTTGTGTGTAGGATAAACCACAGCAAGAGGAAAATTGTCACAATTGCAGTTAATAAATGTACACACAACAAAATGATTATGCAACATCTCTGGGGTTGATCTAAACTTCTATTTGCTTTGTTTTTGGCCATCTCGGTCTGGTTGTGTATCAGTCACAAAGTTTTTATCAAGTTGAAAGTTCTTTACCGGTTTACAATGCGTCAAATGAACCCAGGACGTCCTCTCAGCCACTCTAACTGCAGTAGGCGTTGCCAACAGAACCTGGTACGGTCCCTCCCACTTTGGACTCACCCAATTCTTTCTTTTCGTCACTTTCACCCAAACGTATGTCCCAGGAACCATGACTGCTTCCACCGGTCTGGTCTGTTCCTTATCTGAAAAAGAGTTAAACTGCAAAACAGATTTATTTGTTAACAGTTTCCTCATATAACTAGCTAATGAACTGTCAGCCTCTTGCTCTGCAGGCATGAGAGCTTTCCACTGAGGCACATAATATGCTCTCCCAAAAACCATTTCAAAGGGAGTCAAACCCTTTACATTTGGAACCGTTCTCATACTCAGCAGTGCTAAAGGCAGACAGTATATCCAATTCTTTTGGGTCTCCTCTACTAGCTTCCTAAGTTTATTCTTTAGGATACCATTGTACCTTTCCACCAGTCCTGCTGACTGTGGGTGGTAAGCACAATGGTTCTTCAAGGAGATACCAAAAAATCTCCCCAGCTGGTGAATCGTTTGATTCACAAAATGTGTGCCATTGTCACTATAAATCCTTTCCGGAATGCCAAATCTAGGGATTACTTCTTTTATCAGGGCTTTCGCTACTGTTGCTGCATCCAGGTTTTTGGTTGGAAAAGCTTCTACCCATTTAGAAAACATGTCTACAATAACTAAACAAAACTTTTTCCCTTCACATTTATTCAATTCTATGAAATCCATACAAATAGTATGGAACGGGTATGGTGGTATAGGAAAACTTCCTTGCTTGGTTTTAAATGCCCCTTGTGCGTGATGCTTGTTACAAGTATGACAAGCTGCACAAAATTTTTTTGTGTAATTTGTGTATCCATATGTTTGGAATATGGTACTAACTGTACCATCCCCCGTGTTGAGACATGGCACTGCCCATGGCTCAACAAAGCTGCATATCTAAATAAATTAGACGGCAATATCGGTTTTCTTTCTTTGGAAATGTACAGTCCATTCTCAAGAATTGCACCTCGTTTTACCCATTTTTGTTTTTCTGCTTTTGTAGTAAGCGTCTGCATTGTTTTTAACATGTCTAAATCTAAAATCTCAGAGGGTTGTAATTCCTCATTTAAAAGTAAAGCTTCTGAGTCTGAGGCTGCTTGCTTTGCAGCTGCATCAGCTCGTGCATTGCCTTTTGAAATCTTATCCTGCTGTTTTGTATGAGCTACACATTTACAAATAACTACTTTGGTAGGTAACTGAATAGATTCTAATAACTCCAAAATAAATTGCGCATGATTAATAGGTTTTCCACTAGATGTTATCATTCCTCTATTTTTCCATTGTTGTGCAAATGCATGTACTGTAGAAAAAGCATACTGACTATCAGTATATATGTTCACACTTTTGTTTTTTGCTAAAGTACATACCCTTGTCAAAGCTATCAATTCCGCTGCTTGTGCGGATAAGTTGTGTGGTAAGGATTGAGCTTCTAAAATTTCAGTGTCTGTAACTACTGCATACCCCACCAGATTCTTCCCTGTAGGACCCCTTCTGCATGAGCCGTCCACGTAATATGTCACCTCGGCATTATCCAAGGGCATATCTGTAAGATCTTGTCTAGGTAAAGCTAACTGTTCAATTTCCTGCAGGCAGCTGTGTGGTGTGCCCTCCACAGGAGTTGGAGTAATGTTGATGGATTCAATGTCGTACATCGTTCAATTGTCATATGAGGTTGGCTCAGCAGTACAATCATACATGAAAGATGTCTAGCAGGAGAAAGGTATGCCACTTTCTCTTGCAGTAAAATTATTGCAACTGCATGAGGCACTCTCAATGTGAGAGGGTGGAATAACACCACTGAGGCCGAAGCCTGAACTGCCATTGCGGCTGCAACTACTGCTTGTACACAGTGAGGCAAAGATCACGCCACTGGGTCTAACTGTGATGAATAGTAGGCTATGGGGTGTTGCTTGTCCCCATGTTGTTGCGTCAATACTGCCATCATATATCCTTGCTTACAATCTATGGTTGGAAAGAACCGTTTGTGATAATTTGGAAGTCCTAAAACTAATGAAGAAGCTATCAACTGCTTCAACCTGCAGAAAGCCGTTTCTGCTTCAGTTGTCCATTGTAAAATATCTTGTGCTGCCATTGGTGTCTTATATATCAAGTCAGTCAGTGGAGCAGATTCCAAAGCATAATTTGGTATCCAGCTCCGACAAAAATTAGTTGTACCTAAGAAAGACATCATTTCTTTCTTGGTTGTTGGTTTGGGTGCTTGCAAAATCGCTGTTTTTCTTTCCTCATGTAGTATTCTACCTTCACTGGATATTACATACCCCAAGTATCTAACTTGTTTTCTCCAAAGTTGCAACTTACATTTGTTTACTTTGTGTCCTTGTGTTGCTAAAAATTTCAATAATGCTACAGTATCCTCCCATCACTGTTGCTGGGTGGGGGCTGCTAGCAAGATGTCATCTACGTAAAGTAGAATTTGACTACCTCCCGGTGGGGTAAATCCTGCCAGGTTGCTAGCCATTTCTTGTGCAAAAATTGTTGGGCTCTCACAATATCCCTGTGGTAGTCGAGTATACGTATACCTTCTACCCTGAAATGTAAATGCAAACCAATATTGACTATCAGGATGTATAGGTACTGAAAAGAAAGCATTGCTAATATCTACCACAGAGAAATACTTCTGTTGCGGCTCTAAATCGTTTAACAAGGTATGTGGGTCTGGCACCGTAGGTGCTCTAGGTATTACTGCATTATTTACAGCTTGCAAATCTTGAACCATCCGCCATTCCCCATTTGCTTTTTTAACAGGAAATAGGGGTGTATTACATGGTGAATCAGGAGATTCTACCAGTACTCCTTCTTTGAGTAATGCTGCTATTATAGGCTTAATTCCTATTTCTGCATCCTTTCTCAAAGGGTATTGTCTTTTTTGTGGTCTAAAAGCTGACTTTGGGGTAATTGTAACTGGTCCTGCTGTTCGAATAAGTCCTACATCTGACTTGCCTGTTGACCAAAGAGTTGTTGGAATTTCACATAAGGCCTTTTCTTCTTCTTCTAATAAAAATGCTAATCAGCTGTCCTCGCTAGATTGCAAGTGTACAGCTGGATGTGTCTGTGTCAACCAATTCAGTTTTTGTTTTTGTATCCCTTGTTCTGACAGTTCTAAATCAGTCTGTTTCTCCCATCTTGTTACTTTTTCTCCTAAATCTGCCCATTTAACACTTTTGTTCTTTGTCAAGCTGACATGTGGCAACCAATTTGATCTATACAATGCAAGGAATTCTTGAGGTAATGAACAGCTAACTACACTGTTCCCCTCTGTATCCCAGTACAAAGTACGCAAAACCAATCTAGTTGCATGATTTCTAAACAATTCTTGCTCATATTCTCTATCAGGTCCTGGTGTAGTACAGTAGTATAGAGTACAGTGTAACAAATGCTGTCGATCAGTGTCAAGGGAGGGGGCTTTACTGATGGCTACGTTCATCAGCTCCTCGGTTACTGCCCCTGGACCAGTCGTGACTAGGTCCTGGCTGTACCAGTAAAAAGTTTCACCCTCCGGTCGCACTACAAAGGTATCCATTTGTCTCTGTGCCTCCATACCTTGTACAGTTGGAACTACTGCTATACCAAATATCTGCATAAGGTCCCTGCCCAATAGGTTTACTGGACACTTTGCAGAAACAACTATTTTACTTCTCTGGGTCATACCTGAAACAGGGTCAGTTACTGCTATATCATGGGAAAGTGGTTCCCTGTATAGCTGTCCATTTGAGGCTTTTACTAGTATATAATCAGGTGATTCGGAATGTTCTGGTAACTTGGAGGGGTGTATCAAAGTCCGTGATGCTCCTGAGTCACATAGGAATTTGACTTCCCTTCCCTCCACCAGAAGTGTAACTTCCGGTTTCGTATCTGCTAAGTAGAGCTCTAAACTCAATAATGCTAAGTCCAAAATTTCACTTTCTTCATCCTCCATATCTACTTGCACTTCCTCTACTCCTTCTATCACATTTACATTTGTTTTCTGTTTATTAACTTTTCCTGATGATTTCTGACTTTCACTTGATGTATCCTCACTATCATATAGTCAGTCCTCATCTCCCTTATCTTCTGTGATTACTTTTTTGTTTTGCCTACAATCCCTTGCTAGATGTCCCTTTTTCCCGCACTTGAAGCATTCACCTCTCTTTTTCCTCTCTTCAAAATCTTCTGATCATTTTTCAGACTGTTTGTTTCCCTGGGTATTTTTCTTGCCCTTTTTATCTGACTGTAATACAAATACTTCAGCTCCGTCTTCAGCAGTGAGGACTTGTGCCTTCTTTTTCTTTTTACTATTAAAATGTCTCTCAGCATGTCTAGCATATTCGAGTAAGGCTTGTAGCCTCCCTGTTCGATGATCTATCATATGTTTCATAATGAAGCTACTAATAGGTGCAATGCAACCTTTCAAAAATGCATTTTTTAATTGTTGTTCATACGGGGAATCATTCGTTTGGTTCTCAGGAACCGACATACCGCTATGATTATTAAAACATTCTAATAATCTAGCATAATATCCATCTATTGTCTCATTTTCCTGTTGTATGCATTGATTAATGCAAGTCCAGTCTGCTCTAGGTTTCCATTTCTTAGAGATTCGGTCTGTCAGACCTTTCACTCTGTTGTCTAACTCTGCGTCACTATGTGGGAGTGGTCTAAGCTCTGCATTACGAGGATTCCAGGTGCCACAAATCATGTGCCAATCCGGACCTATAATTTGTCTTACTACTATTTCTACTTCTTCCCCATTCAAGTGGTAACTTAACCTCATGTCTTGTAAATCTTCTAAAAACTTCGTAAAATTAACTTTCGGATGGGGGATTCCCTCAGTAGCCTTCCGGATGTCTTCCGGTGTCCATGGTCTATATACTAAGAGTGTTGGATCCTGCCCTTCCTGTCCTGCCTGAGGATTTGGAACTTCTATAAGTGGGCATATTTCTTCCTCACTCTCATCCTGTAGATTTCTCTCTATTTGGTATGATTCTGTGTCCCTATGTGTTTTACGTGTTCGGGACCTAGTCTCAATAGGATCTCTAACAAATGGTCGTGGTCTCACTGAAACTTCAGGATAACGCGGAGGCAGACCAGCTTGTCCACTCGCTTCAAATCCTGAAAAGGGTAAGGGAGGGGGTAAGGGAGGAGGAGGAGGAGCTGTCGCTATTACCAAGTTATTATCCTCTTTGTCTAAGAATAATGTTTTTGAATTTTTAAGCTTCTGTTCTCTACGATTTGCTTCCTCAATCCACCTGTGTGCATGAGGAATGCCTAAATGGCGTTGCTTTTTTGCCTGACCTCCCGCATCAGATTTAAGCTGTTTAAGGAGTTTAACTAGTGAAGTTTTATCTAGTTTACCATCAAATTCATATTTACTAACCCATTTCGTATAATACCTAACGTTATCAGAACGTTGTAATTGCATGTATTTTGCGTCTTCGATTAGGGGCGGATCTCGCGAGGTTTTAGTGCACTTATTACCTATGTCAAAGAAAATGTTACATAACCCTTTTTTATCACGTGATATCAAGTTCTTAGTTCCTGTTTACAGTTTATCTAGAATAACTGTCTACCTTATTCTGTTACCCTGATCTATGACCAAATATACAGTACTTCCTTTTGTCCCTGATCTGCAAAACAAATCTTGGCAACAATATACTGTAACCTAGTCCCTGATCTAAAACAGAAAAAAGGCAAATTCTTCCTACCTGAGCCTCCGGTATTGAAAATCGTTCAAGTTCCGCTTTTCAGCCACAGATCAGAAAGTGGTCAGCCTCTTTACACACAACAATTCAGTCGGTCTTTTCACTCAAGAAGAACCATTTCGGCAACTTCTCCTGCGCAGTATTCGACCACCGATACGCTCTGATCTGCGGCTTACCAAGGGAATTCTGGCTCGAAGGAACAAACTGTTAAATAAAATTAAGAATTCAATACACAGGAGGTTCAGATTCAAAGGTTTACTAGTGTACACCAGGAGGCAAAAAACGTACAAGTACAGAATTTTGTCTGACATGAAACAGGAAGCACACAATTTTATATAGGTTTAACATTTAAGCTATGCCCACCTTACTGATGTGATATGTCACAGGGCATCTACATCACTTTAGCTTACAATTCTTCATTCATTAAGTCTTGCTGATGCTGTATATTTTAAAAAAACTTTTCCTTTAGATACAATACGGCCTTGCTATCCAGCTGGTCAGTCATAATGTCTTTCTGTAACGTTACTTGTTCAAGGTTTCATATCAGTTAGAATACAATAGCAGCTTCAGTCTTTTAATGCATGTCTTTGTTCTCTGCTACACTTCCTCACACAGCTGCGTGCTATCTAAGTAACACATATACAAGGCCAGATCATTCCAACAGGAAAGAGCAGAAGATTTAATTATTTCACACATTCAGTTTCCTGACCCAGCAGATAATCACTTGTGAAAAGCATAAACATTAAAACTTGCTAAGCTAGCATTCTGCCAGGGTCAGAGATCAGCCTTGCTTCAAGCCACACTGCAGTTTCAAAACTACTTCACATTTAGACATGAATTAATTTTACTATTATATGATTAATAGAATAAAATGCATTATATACTACTTTGCTTTTAAACTAGCATTTCTCATGTATTCAAATACACATTTTTCTAACAGTTGACATCTCTCACTCTCACAGCTCCGATGGCTTTGGGTTTTCTGGGGTGGAGCATGTCCATTACTCCTGTGTTGGACATGGCCTTGTACAACAGGCATACAATGCCTCTGTGTAGGCAGTATGTGACTGCATTCAGCTGGGGTGTCTACAGCCAGGGAGCATATGACATATATTTGAGACCCTTTATCCTCTTGGTGAGGTACCTTTGAGGTCTTTCTAACTGCTGCAGGTGTCAGGTAAGGTACATCCCAAATGAGGCATTGTACTAGATTATGGGTCTGATAAGAGAACAGTATAGGGGCACATTGACCTCTGTTGACGTAGATGTGAATCCTTTCATGATACGGAGTCCAATATAGACAGTCTTCCTAGCCACATTGGCAATGTGAGTGTCACATAACAGGTTACTGTCCACTTGTGTCCCTAGGTCCCTGATTACTCCTTCCATACATAATGGTTTACCACCTATGTGGTAATTTGTGAGTACCTTGTTTGGTATTTGGTAAGACATTCATACTGTCCAGTGTCTTCAGGACAGCTGGGTGGGGTTCCTGTGTGTGAGAGTGTGGTCTGTAGCATGCTACAGACTGTACAGCAGTTTTGCCTATGGTTAGTTGCACATGGGTGGTCTCCGATGCTTCGTGCATTGTCAGTTACCTAGACGTATGGGTGTCTGTGCTGAATATGGATACTCCCCCTCCTTTTATGTTTTGGTCCAGGTTTTGGGGCCATAACGCATGATATGAGGTATAGTCTGGTAGTGCTGGTGTGCTGTCAGGAGGCTTGCTGCAGGTTTCTGTCACTGCACGGACATCAATGTTCTCCATACTGGGGAGGGCCTCGGGAGCATGCATATTGAGGTTTACACGTCTGGCATTGGTCAGCATTACCCTTATGTTTCTTTCCACTTATGTTTTCTAGGGTTGTGGGTTAGTCTTTTCAGCCTTGCCTACAAAAGGCTCTATGGAGGTGGCAAAAGCCTTATCCAATATCCAGACGCCCAAGGGTAACAGGTGCAAGCCATCCCTGGAACAGCAGCGTGGCTTGTCAAGCATGACATCCCAAGCAGACAGACATTGGATCCCCTTGGAATGACACCAGTAATTGTGCCACTTGTTAAAGCTGATCATTCTGTGTTTGTACTGTGGCATCATTCTTGGTGAGGGTAGGATGCTGCAAACGGTCAGTGTCATACCGGCCTGGACTACATAATCGGAGAGCTCATCTATGTCTCTTTTCATGTAGTCCGGGGAGGTACATCTCAGGTCATTCACGCCAGCATGGACAATGACTGCATCATATTTCTACTTGCTTTGGGGTGACCTGTGTACTTGTGTTATGTGGCATATTGTAGCAGCCTACGGGCAGCTTACTGTACCCTTTCCCTTGCTCAGTCTGGTGAGCGGGACAGCAGTGTGTCTGACTATGGAGTCATCTATTACAACTGTATCAGGCATGTTGTTTCTCCTTCTGGCCTGTGACTGTTTGGCACACCAGCTTTGTGTACTATGTGTTGCATGTGCTATCTTTGGAGGTTGTGGTTGCTTGGGTGTCTGCTTTGGAGGCCTCTGTTGATGTGGTGTGTTTGTAACTAGGGCCTCCGGGAATGTTTTTCTGTGTTTATGTCTTTGGTTTGCAGTTGTGATTGGTCTATGTGGGACTGGGTTTGTGGTGTGTGTGGTCACATTCTCCTCCTGACTAGTTTTGACAGTACTGAGTTGAGGGAGCTCAGTCTCCAGTTTGGATAAATGGTTGCATCTCTCACATATATTTGTATTTCTTGGGGGGAGTTGTGGGTTGTCTGTGTACTTGGGGCAGGTGTAACATTGCCTCAAGATTCACAGATTCAACTTGTTGTAGCTGGCCTTAGTGGATTGTATGTGTGGACATATTTTATTGCCATACTACTGATCAGTGATTACTTCCCTTTTTATGTTTGCTCTATCATGTAGTAGCTTCCTCATTCTCTTGCATGGTTTGGTAATGGCTGGAGTCCACCATGCCAGATGCCTGCGTGTATGGCATTGTGTCTTGGTTTTATTTGGGATTGCATAATCCAAGCATTCCTGGCAGTGTTCATGGAATGCCTGTATAACAGGTTCTGAGGTGTGGCCCATATTTTGCACCTGCACAGGGCCTTTAATGGATTCCACATCAGTTTGGAGGAGTGCAACTTTTGCTTTACACATGTTTTTCACTGTGGTTTTCTGGCCAGGGACTGTGGTCAGGATGTGTATATCCAGTATGATTACTCTATGGTCTGGTCTTACCAGTGAGGGATACATGTCTCATCTTGCCATCCAGTACCCATGTTGCTGATTATCACATCCAGTATGCTTACCCCTCTTGTGGGAGTGGTACGTTGTTCCTGGGCATTTTGGTTTATGGATTCTAGGAACTTTTGTCCTACAGTGTTGGAGCTAGTATAATGCTCCCAGTCTATGTCTGGGTATTTTCAGTCACCCAATATAATGTGGTTTGGAGGGCTTGATATATTCATGTATTCCAACATAGGCCAAGTGCAGTTCCTGGTGTTAGGAATGTAGTCTGTAGCAGGCTATAAACTGGGAGGCAGTTTTAGCCACTGTTACTTGACCATGGCTAGTCCATGCAGCTTCTTGTTGTGGTACCAACATGGGGGTGTGGTTATCCTTGACAATTATTGCTAGTCACCCTGCTTTTGTAGCTTGTTCCATGTTTTGAGGCTGTACAGCACAGTATGAGGTGTAACCTGGTAGTGTTAGGGTGCTGTTGTGAGCCTTGACCCAGTTTTCTGTTACAGGAGAGATATCAACATTCTCCATACTGGGGGAGTTTAGACTGCATGCATCTTGCTGTTTAGACTTCTGGCATTGGGTAGCATTACATCTAGGTTCTTATCCCTTGTGATACCTATGGAGGTGGGTTTGTGTTTTGAGCCTTACCTATTCAGGGCACACTGTGGGTAACAACAGCCTTTGCCAGTATCCATAAGGCCTGGGCTGATAGGTGCACGCCACCCCTAGCAGGTGGAGCATCATGTCATGCTCAGCATGTCATCCCAGGCTGGCACACATTGGATCCCATTTGACTAACTGCAATACTTCAGCCAATTATTGCAATTGATCATCTCATCGTCATATTGTGGCATCATGCTTGGTGAGGGTAAGATGTTAGTCAGGGTCATCAAGTGTGCATATACTACATGGTGTTACATTGCTTAACACATGGCATTCATGCCTCAGGTGGTGCTGCAGGGCTGCCTCTGTCGGATGCACATACTACACTCCTTGTACATGTTTGAGAGCAGGTTATGTCATTTTAGGCATCCCTGTTATTATATGAGTGAGTCAGAGAGGGGTATCATTCCCAGGGTTCCTACTGAGCCAGTGTATGTGCTATGCGTTGCCTCTTTGCCAAGGCCAGGGCATACTGGGCACGCCTCCTTCTGCCTACTGGGGCAGGCTCAGGTTGTTCCTCCTCCGAGTCACGCTCTGCCTGTGATGGCCTTGGCAATGGTGGGGGGCTGTTTGGCCCGGCCCTATGCTGGTCCTGCTGCAGCTATTTTCGGAGAATCATATTATGTAGCATAGCACATACCATGACAATTTGGGTACATGTAGTTGGTGAGTACTGCAAGGCTCCACCAGATGTGTCCAGACACTGGAACCATGACTTGAGCAGCCCAAACACACGCTCTGTTACATTACATGTTTGTGCGGGTGCCTCATTATGGCGTTCCTGTTCAGGTGTGTGTGCATTTCTGATGGATGTCATCAGCCACGGCTCCAGTGCATAACCTGCATCCCCCACTAGGTGTCCATGTGGGATGTCCCCACTGGCAAATGTCTGGTACAGCTGCGTCAAATGCCAGATATGGGAATCATGGTAGCTCCCAGGGCAGCCAGCACACACATTCATTATTATGCCCTGGGCATCACACATGACCTGGCAGTTGATGGAGGGGAAGCCCTTGCGGTTAATGTAGGCCCTACCGCGCTCACCGGCTGGTGCTTTGATGCATATGTGCGTGCAGTTTATTGCACCCACTACCTCAGGGTATTCTGCTATTTGCTGGAAGAGATGCATATTGCTGGCCAATACCTCACGGGCATTGGGGAAATATACATGACCACCGACATGTGCTGACATGGCATCCAGGAACTGGTGCAGTACCCTGGAGGCTGATGCCTGTGCTATCCCCATCATATCACCAGTTGGTCTCTGGAAGGTACCTGTTGCTAGTATTCTTAGGCCAACACATACCTTGGTTTCCACTGGGATGGGTTCCCCTCTGTTGGTTCTGTGTGTGAGACGTGGCCTGCACAGCTCGACAATTTGCAGCAGGAGGTCTCTGTCCACTCTATAGCGCTCTACTATCTCCAGCTCATGTAACCCGTAGGTGACCCTGGGCCTGTACACTATTCTCCGTCTCCTCACTGTGGGTTGTCTGGCACCATTTGCATTGTCACCACCCTCAGCAAGTAGCCTATGTCTCCTTATGACAGCTACGGCAGCCCCTAGCATTTCTGCTCTGAGTTCAGCTTTTTCAGTTTTCACTTCTAATAGCTTACTCCTGTCTTGCAGTGTCTCTTGAGAGAAACATCCTGCACTGCTGTTTGCAGAGTTTTAAGTGCTTGGCTGAGCTACTATTCTGCCTGTGTAATTGCATGCTTCTAATTGTTTTCACCTGCTAGCTCCAGCAGTATTCCCTGCTAGCTTCCTACTAATTCTGTTGCTTCCTTTTTCCTTTCTGTTTCCTCAGGGGGAGCAACACGTATACCAGCAGAAACACGCTCACAGTGGCTTACACGTGCGCACACATGCTTACACGGTTTAGAATCGTCTTATTTGGGTTAAAACACGTGCATACCAGCGCAAACAGTCTTAGAAGTCTGCCAACAGGCTCCCACATGCTCAGTCTGCCTTACACGCGCGCACACTGCCCTACTCGTGCCTCATGGTGAGCACGCGTGCGCATGCACGCCCAGCAAGAGACTTTGGTGTAAGCAACAGTGTACACCTTCCATTTCTTGACTTTCCCATGCTTATCTTGTGGCACTCCTCTTTCCATGATATGTGTCTGTCATCTGTCATGTAACACTGACCTCCAATGAACTGCATTACTTTCTGCCATTCCCCCCTGTGATGTCACCTATCTCCTACTCTATTCCTCCCCTTATGTATCTCTTATACTACTCAGAATGTGCTCATTTGCTATGTGACAGAGGAATTCAGTATCCTAACACTCATTTACATCAGATTGCCTACTAATGCTTAGTTACATGTCTTAGACTCAGCTTCCCCCCTTAGCAACCACTAAACGGTGGCCATGTTGTTTTTGGTCTGCTGGTCCCTGCATTGTAAATCCATGTATTGCATAAAACCCACATTTGTGGGTTTATAACCTTCATTTTTATATTTTATATAGCGCAGCCCGTTTGCGTGGGGCTGCGCTGTGTTTAAAAAAAAAATATTTATTTCTTATATTTGCATCGGGGTACCTTGCCAATGGCCACATATTTGGCCATTGGCATGCTGCCTGACACATATGCACCCTTTATTTGGAGCTGACATGGCTCCATTGTGTTTTTTGCAGAAACGTACTCAGTTGTCAACTGAGTACATTTCTGCAGCTAAAACGGCTCTTACACGGGCTGCTTTGGGCTTCCTGGATCGCTAATCTACCTCATTTGCATGCCTTTTGGCTGCAAGTGAGGTGATTAGCATATCTACGCCCACTCCGTGTAAGAGACGTTTTAGCTGGTCTCTTACATGGAATTTCGGGCTGTTCCTGGATCACGAGGGCTGCATGGAGTCTTACACTACTCTTAGACTCCGTGCAAGCCTTCATGAATCCTGCCCAAAGTCTCAGTGGTGGAGGCTTATTCAGCAGGTACAGGGACAAAAACAAAGTAGTGAAAACATTCCCATCTTTATATTAATAAAGAATATAGTAGTCTGACCAGTAGTGACCCTCCGTCCAAAGCAAATACTTTTGCCATTGCATTCATTTTAAAAGTATCCATTTTTGCTCACAGGTTACATTGTTTTCAGTTAGTAGTCCAGTAAAAGGCTATAAATTGTAATGGGCACCCTTCAAATTAAATTATTTAAACTTTCTCAGAACATTTAGAGTTAGTACACACCACCTTGCTTCAAACACAGGACACGTTTAGCTGGTCTACATTTAACACAAGGCATCTGTCCCATCTGCAGAAAATTAGTTTTGGTAAAAATGATTTCTTCCTATATAGAACCACATCTATTTCCTACATATGATCTGCTTCTGTAATGTAGTTCACATATCTAGGTTCCAGACTAACAGTTATATATCTCTTTAGGTTCCAGACTAATAGTCCTAAGCAATAGCTATACCTCTCAAACTTTAAGCATTAAAAATTAGGTGAATGGCATTGAAAAGCATGACAAAGAGTCAAAACGACAAACACTTCCTTATTTTTCAGAACAGAAGGTCATCAGATACCCATGGCCATACAAGAACTGATAAGGAATCTTTGTATAGACATAGTTACTTAGTGATGCATGAAACCTTAAACTAGTTAGCATTTTTGCGGATGATCTCTGAATCTAAGAGAAGCAATGGAAAATCTTAGAGTAAAATTCATAGTGCTGTTCCTAAACGATAGCAGTTGAGAAGTATGAAAATAACTTTATTTGAAGACATCTCTTAACAATCAAAGCCTCACTCTGAAACTTACTCTGTGGAACTTTTTGTTAATTTTACTCCAGAAGTATCAACTTTTTGCATTTTATTCTCAAGTGCAGAACTTATATCAGTAAAGTTCTTTGATTCTACAAGGTTCAGAGCATGTATTTCTTCCACAGCAGTTCTCAGAGGCTTCAGTACTTCCTGTCCTTCAAAAAAGTCCTTGAGAATACTGTCCTGGTTCAATCTATGCAGCTGCTTTCTGGAAATCTTCTTTTCTGCTGCTGTAACAAATAACCTAATTCTCCATATATAGCTGGATTCTCATCCTGCTTCCTGTTTCCAACTCTTTCAACCTTTGACCTATTGTGTCACTGGCATATCTTCACCTCTAAATTCACAATCCCTGCCACCTTCAAATTATGACCCGTTGTGTCAGTGACATACCTCCGCCGCTACTTGCACAGTCTCCGCCTCCTTCAACCTTTAACCCACTGTGTCTATCACATACCTCAGTCTCTAATTCAACAGCCCCTGCCTCCTTCAACCTTTGACCCACTGTATTAATCACATACCTCTGCCTCTAATTGCGCAGTCCCCACCTCCTTCAACCTTTGACCCATTGTATCATTCATATGCCCCTGCCTCTAATTACACAGTCCAATTCCTTAAAGTCAAAAAGAACCAAAGAGACAGCTGTCCACTCTTCCAGCTGACAAAAAAAATGTTTACCATTCCTCACAGTGCATAATAATTTAATGCTAAGGACACTGTTACTAGATCTGCTGTAAAACATGACAAATAACCCTTTATCACACCCATCTGCTTTTCTTACCAGTTATCATTTTGTGTGATTTACTAGACCTCTTCCAATGGGTAATCTCAAAGTGCCCACCTGAACAGTACATCTTCCCCTTTGTCTTGGATCACAATGACATCTCAGATCTACCCAAACGCCTAGTAGGAAAATCCTGGTAAATAAATAAAAGCAACTGAGTACTGCCCCAAATGGCAACATGCTTCTACACATATTTATTCCAAATGGAGTGCAAAACACTGAATGATTGCCTGCCTATTCATTGAGTTCTTTGCTTGGCAACACAGCCTGATTGCTTAATTATGCCCAAATAAAATGATATGCTGAGTCTGACAACTCCTTCTCAGCAGCCAGCCTAACTACTCTAACACCCAGACTCATTAAATAATCCCAAGATATTAAGAATGTAGTTATTGCTTTGTGCTTTTGCACCACTGAATCAGCACTTTGAAATGGGGACTTCTGCTGGTGGCATCCACCCTGTTACAGGTCTGCTGATACAAGAACAACTCATCCATCTGCAGGTAAATCAGCTTCCTTTCTTCATCCATTCGTTCATTCATTGTTTGATAGACAGTATAGTGATCTTGTCCACAAAGGAAGACAGTGGGGTACATGAAGCAGGGTGGAGTGTTTTACGATAAAAAGCATATCTTCTTAGAAATAGTTTTAAAACAAACTGGAATAGAGTAGTATGCTTTATAAATATATATGTGACATGGTCAGTAACATAAAGAAACGGGAAACTGACTGGCAACTGCTTTAGCTGAAAATTCTTCCTTATTTGGATAGAAAATAAGATATTTTCAATGCTGGCGTTGTGCATATCAAAGTCTTTTTCTTTCATTTAAATTATTAAATACAGTGTGTTTGATATTAGACAGATTATAAAATGTCAGAGGAAGTATGTTGCTGTATATGTATAAAGAGTTTCAAAAGAAAGTTGCAACGTTATTTATTGCCAATATAATAAAATGTATGTGATATAAAATAACTGGGCATACGAACAATGATGTGATTATAGACGTGTGATATTGTAAAAATTATTATTTAGATTTTCCTTTTAATGTGAAGCATGAGCATTATCTAAGGGGAAAATTCAGATTTACAACTCAGTAAAACATGGAGAGAATTTCTGGATTTACATAAATAGTTTAATGTATTATGGAAACTTTGAAGCCAGGGGTAATTCCAAGCAAAAAGAAAAAGAATTTTGAAGCCAAGGGTAATGCCATGGAAATTAAAGATATACAAAATATAATGAATACTGTAATGTATTCTTTCTCTTCTCTCCTGTTCATCTGCAACAAGAGTGTTCTGAAGACTAGGAGAATGTGTGACTTTTTGTCTTTTCGACTTTTCTGAATATGAAAAAAACAAGGACTATCTCTGCAGTATACTGGATTGAGCCATGCACTTGTTTTTTTCATATTGTTATTATAACAATCAAAGATGAAATACCACGGACTGCATTTCTTTTGAGATGTAATTTGTGACATATTTAATGACTTGTATATCATGAATCACCGGGTTGGATTCAAGATTTAAAGGAAGCAGATGTGCAGGTGTATTCAAAAACCTTATAGGTGCTATACCCTTACAGGTTGTTTTTCCTTACCAGACCCACCACTGAATACAATGCCCCCTTTGGTATGTATAAATCAAAGCATATTGCTCAACTAGAAAGGCCTCAAAGATGCCATACCAAGAAAAGCAAAGGCCTTAAGTCTTAAATCCTTCAGCTATCCAGATAGATTAGCACAAATCTCTTTATACTCACTAGCCTATAAGATGCTTAAGCTAACCTTGGTTTCACTTCTAGAGCCATAAAAGACCCAGACTGATTTAACTTCCTGTTTTTTTGCAAAACCAGTGGTTGTACAGCCACCTGCATTAGCAACCAAAGTTTATAACAAGAATTAAGCAAGATTCAATAGAGGGGCAGGTTCCTAATACAATGCATTCCCAGCTTATGGAGCAAGTTACTACTACAGTTCAAACAAAGAACTACTTTGGCTGCCTTTAACTCATTGCAGTCGATTAACGCCTCCAGATACTTTTGTAGTTACATCCTACTGAAGCCTCTAGGCATCAAATATTGTTTGTTCATATTTGCATTAATAATTCCAAACCTACAGTACCTACAAAGTATAAAAATATTGAACCTTAAAGCTTCCACAATGGCAAATACAACTGCATTGATATTTGAACTCTGTTTAATGCAGTTAAAGAGATACTGATTCTTGTTCATATAATATTTTGTTATTTTGTCATAAATTTCAAGTTTTTCTAAACATCTCAACAACCAAGTATAATGGAGACGACTGATTATCCTCATCTGAAAGATCTCAGCCCTGATAAACAAGATGGCTGCTGATAGTATCCGTGTAACTTGAGAGATTGTTGAGATATTGTGAGTTGTTTACATAGGCACCGGAAGCATAGAGCAAGGGGTGCCCCCCCCACCTATAGGTGGACCCATGTGTGCATTGCACACTAACATAAATTCAAACACAACAGTGTGCAGAAATAACTATGTTCCACATCAAGTGTGTGTGTGTGTGTGTGTGTGTGTGTGTGTGTGTGTGTGTGTGTGTGTGTGTGTGTGTGTGTGTGTGTGTAAGTAAAATGCCACAGGTACTTATGACTACTGGTTAGAATTATTCAGGCTCAAACCCTGTACCTTAGGTACAGGAGCCTGCATTCTCTACCCACACCACCACTTGTGATCTGGGGAGTTTGGTCTGTTCCTTATAAAATTTGTGGTTTTCTGACAAATCAGTGAGAATGGACTTCACTAAATAATGATAGCCCTTTAAGCTTTAGTCTTCCTATCTTTTTTGGAAACACATGGTAATACAAAACACTATTTTAGCAATGTTCTAAGCAAGCAAATTTTAAATGTGACCATGGTTTTGGGCTTTTGCCCCCCCCCCCCCAATAAATTTTTGCTTTTTCCAGATTTCTTCTGCTGTGAAATTGAGAGCTTTAGTTGTGTCAAGTGGATGGTGCAGTGGTAATGTTGCTACCTCACAGCAAGAGGTTTTTGGTTTAATTCTTGGCTGGGGTGCTTTCTGTGCGGAGTCTGTATGTCTTCATTGTGTTTGTGTGGGTTTCCTCTGGGTGCTTTGGTTTCCTCCCATGTTACAAAGACATGTTTCTGAAGCATTTCTCCCTGGGCCTCTGCTGAGAATTGGCTTTGTTCAAAGTTGGACTTTCTTGGTAAACAAATGTTAAAATAAATAAAAAATGTTGCTGAGAGCTTCGGGGAAGAGAAGTTTAGTACTGCTTATTCCAAGTCTGATTTCATTGTTAGTAGCACAATAGGTAGTAGCCTTACTTTTGATGCAGAAGGCTGTGGGTTCTACTCCCACAGTATGCAGATGGATCACTGATACTGTACTGTGTTGTACTTTAAAGGGAGCGGATGCTGCAGTTCTGAGAATGTCCACCTTTGGAGGAATTACCTAGTAACTATGAACCTATTATCAGTTTGCCATCCATTCGATATTGCAATATTACTAGCTTATCATTTTTTAATGTAACATAGCAATTTATTCTTCAAGGGCAGCAACCACTTTATTTGTAGATGAAACAATGAAATATAAAGTTGTTTCCTAGCAGCAACCTCTTCATTAGTTAGAAACCCTGTTAATGTGGAATTATTTAGATGACTTACTTTTGCAGAGATTTTGCATATTTACTGATATTGGTGGATTGAATGACAGAAGTTTGAGTGGCTTTTTATGGTTGAAATTTTCTGAAATGGGAAGTTTTGTCATTGTTACATATATTTTGTTTCATTGCTTACTAGAAGACTGTTCAAACTACAAATTTAAAACACATTCTAACAACTGGTGCTGTATTATACAAGGAATATAATTTAATACAATCCGGAAGGTGAATCAAAGAATGCATATATGTATGCATGGCCCTAAAAATGTGTTTGGAAACAGCCCAGAGGAAAGTGTGAAAGGCTCAAAATCATGGGCAAAGTTTAAACTTTACTCTTGTTACCAAAGCAATGGATGAAGGTAAAACAGTTCACACCACATTACATTGACCTGGCCAAGCCTTTTGACACAATCCCCTACTCAGGTGTAGTGCAAAAGATGAATAATGTAGGAGCAAACACTTACATCACCAGCTGCACTGATGAATAATGTAGGAACAAACACTTACATCACCAGCTGCACTGATGAATAATGTAGGAACAAACACTTACATCACCAGCTGCACTGATGAATAATGTAGGAACAAACACTTACATCACCAGCTGCACTGATGAATAATGTAGGAGCAAACACTTACATCACCAGCTGCACTGATGAATAATGTAGGAACAAACACTTACATCACCAGCTGCACTGATGAATAATGTAGGAACAAACACTTACATCACCAGCTGCACTGATGAATAATGTAGGAGCAAACACTTACATCACCAGCTGCACTGATGAATAATGTAGGAACAAACACTTACATCACCAGCTGCACTGATGAATAATGTAGGAACAAACACTTACATCACCAGCTGCACTGATGAATAATGTAGGAACAAACACTTACATCACCAGCTGCACTGATGAATAATGTAGGAGCAAACACTTACATCACCAGCTGCACTGATGAATAATGTAGGAACAAACACTTACATCACCAGCTGCACTGATGAATAATGTAGGAACAAACACTTACATCACCAGCTGCACTGATGAATAATGTAGGAACAAACACTTACATCACCAGCTGCACTGATGAATAATGTAGGAACAAACACTTACATCACCAGCTGCACTGATGAATAATGTAGGAACAAACACTTACATCACCAGCTGCACTGATGAATAATGTAGGAACAAACACTTACATCACCAGCTGCACTGATGAATAATGTAGGAACAAACACTTACATCACCAGCTGCACTGATGAATAATGTAGGAACAAACACTTACATCACCAGCTGCACTGATGAATAATGTAGGAGCAAACACTTACATCACCAGCTGCACTGATGAATAATGTAGGAACAAACACTTACATCACCAGCTGCACTGATGAATAATGTAGGAACAAACACTTACATCACCAGCTGCACTGATGAATAATGTAGGAACAAACACTTACATCACCAGCTGCACTGATGAATAATGTAGGAACAAACACTTACATCACCAGCTGCACTGATGAATAATGTAGGAACAAACACTTACATCACCAGCTGCACTGATGAATAATGTAGGAACAAACACTTACATCACCAGCTGCACTGATGAATAATGTAGGAACAAACACTTACATCACCAGCTGCACTGATGAATAATGTAGGAACAAACACTTACATCACCAGCTGCACTGATGAATAATGTAGGAGCAAACACTTACATCACCAGCTGCACTGATGAATAATGTAGGAACAAACACTTACATCACCAGCTGCACTGATGAATAATGTAGGAACAAACACTTACATCACCAGCTGCACTGATGAATAATGTAGGAACAAACACTTACATCACCAGCTGCACTGATGAATAATGTAGGAGCAAACACTTACATCACCAGCTGCACTGATGAATAATGTAGGAGCAAACACTTACATCACCAGCTGCACTGATGAATAATGTAGGAACAAACACTTACATCACCAGCTGCACTGATGAATAATGTAGGAACAAACACTTACATCACCAGCTGCACTGATGAATAATGTAGGAACAAACACTTACATCACCAGCTGCACTGATGAATAATGTAGGAACAAACACTTACATCACCAGCTGCACTGATGAATAATGTAGGAACAAACACTTACATCACCAGCTGCACTGATGAATAATGTAGGAACAAACACTTACATCACCAGCTGCACTGATGAATAATGTAGGAACAAACACTTACATCACCAGCTGCACTGATGAATAATGTAGGAACAAACACTTACATCACCAGCTGCACTGATGAATAATGTAGGAACAAACACTTACATCACCAGCTGCACTGATGAATAATGTAGGAACAAACACTTACATCACCAGCTGCACTGATGAATAATGTAGGAACAAACACTTACATCACCAGCTGCACTGATGAATAATGTAGGAACAAACACTTACATCACCAGCTGCACTGATGAATAATGTAGGAACAAACACTTACATCACCAGCTGCACTGATGAATAATGTAGGAACAAACACTTACATCACCA
Organism: Protopterus annectens; assembly: GCF_019279795.1. Taxonomy (NCBI): domain Eukaryota; kingdom Metazoa; phylum Chordata; order Ceratodontiformes; family Protopteridae; genus Protopterus; species Protopterus annectens. The sequence continues at coordinate 73,198,253 of NC_056746.1, forward strand.
GCTGCACTGATGAATAATGTAGGAACAAACACTTACATCACCAGCTGCACTGATGAATAATGTAGGAACAAACACTTACATCACCAGCTGCACTGATGAATAATGTAGGAACAAACACTTACATCACCAGCTGCACTGATGAATAATGTAGGAACAAACACTTACATCACCAGCTGCACTGATGAATAATGTAGGAACAAACACTTACATCACCAGCTGCACTGATGAATAATGTAGGAACAAACACTTACATCACCAGCTGCACTGATGAATAATGTAGGAACAAACACTTACATCACCAGCTGCACTGATGAATAATGTAGGAACAAACACTTACATCACCAGCTGCACTGATGAATAATGTAGGAACAAACACTTACATCACCAGCTGCACTGATGAATAATGTAGGAACAAACACTTACATCACCAGCTGCACTGATGAATAATGTAGGAACAAACACTTACATCACCAGCTGCACTGATGAATAATGTAGGAACAAACACTTACATCACCAGCTGCACTGATGAATAATGTAGGAACAAACACTTACATCACCAGCTGCACTGATGAATAATGTAGGAACAAACACTTACATCACCAGCTGCACTGATGAATAATGTAGGAACAAACACTTACATCACCAGCTGCACTGATGAATAATGTAGGAACAAACACTTACATCACCAGCTGCACTGATGAATAATGTAGGAACAAACACTTACATCACCAGCTGCACTGATGAATAATGTAGGAACAAACACTTACATCACCAGCTGCACTGATGAATAATGTAGGAACAAACACTTACATCACCAGCTGCACTGATGAATAATGTAGGAACAAACACTTACATCACCAGCTGCACTGATGAATAATGTAGGAACAAACACTTACATCACCAGCTGCACTGATGAATAATGTAGGAACAAACACTTACATCACCAGCTGCACTGATGAATAATGTAGGAACAAACACTTACATCACCAGCTGCACTGATGAATAATGTAGGAACAAACACTTACATCACCAGCTGCACTGATGAATAATGTAGGAACAAACACTTACATCACCAGCTGCACTGATGAATAATGTAGGAACAAACACTTACATCACCAGCTGCACTGATGAATAATGTAGGAACAAACACTTACATCACCAGCTGCACTGATGAATAATGTAGGAACAAACACTTACATCACCAGCTGCACTGATGAATAATGTAGGAACAAACACTTACATCACCAGCTGCACTGATGAATAATGTAGGAACAAACACTTACATCACCAGCTGCACTGATGAATAATGTAGGAACAAACACTTACATCACCAGCTGCACTGATGAATAATGTAGGAACAAACACTTACATCACCAGCTGCACTGATGAATAATGTAGGAACAAACACTTACATCACCAGCTGCACTGATGAATAATGTAGGAACAAACACTTACATCACCAGCTGCACTGATGAATAATGTAGGAACAAACACTTACATCACCAGCTGCACTGATGAATAATGTAGGAACAAACACTTACATCACCAGCTGCACTGATGAATAATGTAGGAACAAACACTTACATCACCAGCTGCACTGATGAATAATGTAGGAACAAACACTTACATCACCAGCTGCACTGATGAATAATGTAGGAACAAACACTTACATCACCAGCTGCACTGATGAATAATGTAGGAACAAACACTTACATCACCAGCTGCACTGATGAATAATGTAGGAACAAACACTTACATCACCAGCTGCACTGATGAATAATGTAGGAACAAACACTTACATCACCAGCTGCACTGATGAATAATGTAGGAACAAACACTTACATCACCAGCTGCACTGATGAATAATGTAGGAACAAACACTTACATCACCAGCTGCACTGATGAATAATGTAGGAACAAACACTTACATCACCAGCTGCACTGATGAATAATGTAGGAACAAACACTTACATCACCAGCTGCACTGATGAATAATGTAGGAACAAACACTTACATCACCAGCTGCACTGATGAATAATGTAGGAACAAACACTTACATCACCAGCTGCACTGATGAATAATGTAGGAACAAACACTTACATCACCAGCTGCACTGATGAATAATGTAGGAACAAACACTTACATCACCAGCTGCACTGATGAATAATGTAGGAACAAACACTTACATCACCAGCTGCACTGATGAATAATGTAGGAACAAACACTTACATCACCAGCTGCACTGATGAATAATGTAGGAACAAACACTTACATCACCAGCTGCACTGATGAATAATGTAGGAACAAACACTTACATCACCAGCTGCACTGATGAATAATGTAGGAACAAACACTTACATCACCAGCTGCACTGATGAATAATGTAGGAACAAACACTTACATCACCAGCTGCACTGATGAATAATGTAGGAACAAACACTTACATCACCAGCTGCACTGATGAATAATGTAGGAACAAACACTTACATCACCAGCTGCACTGATGAATAATGTAGGAACAAACACTTACATCACCAGCTGCACTGATGAATAATGTAGGAACAAACACTTACATCACCAGCTGCACTGATGAATAATGTAGGAACAAACACTTACATCACCAGCTGCACTGATGAATAATGTAGGAACAAACACTTACATCACCAGCTGCACTGATGAATAATGTAGGAACAAACACTTACATCACCAGCTGCACTGATGAATAATGTAGGAACAAACACTTACATCACCAGCTGCACTGATGAATAATGTAGGAACAAACACTTACATCACCAGCTGCACTGATGAATAATGTAGGAACAAACACTTACATCACCAGCTGCACTGATGAATAATGTAGTAACAAACACTTACATCACCAGCTGCACTGATGAATAATGTAGGAACAAACACTTACATCACCAGCTGCACTGATGAATAATGTAGGAACAAACACTTACATCACCAGCTGCACTGATGAATAATGTAGGAACAAACACTTACATCACCAGCTGCACTGATGAATAATGTAGGAACAAACACTTACATCACCAGCTGCACTGATGAATAATGTAGGAACAAACACTTACATCACCAGCTGCACTGATGAATAATGTAGGAACAAACACTTACATCACCAGCTGCACTGATGAATAATGTAGGAACAAACACTTACATCACCAGCTGCACTGATGAATAATGTAGGAACAAACACTTACATCACCAGCTGCACTGATGAATAATGTAGGAACAAACACTTACATCACCAGCTGCACTGATGAATAATGTAGGAACAAACACTTACATCACCAGCTGCACTGATGAATAATGTAGGAACAAACACTTACATCACCAGCTGCACTGATGAATAATGTAGGAACAAACACTTACATCACCAGCTGCACTGATGAATAATGTAGGAACAAACACTTACATCACCAGCTGCACTGATGAATAATGTAGGAACAAACACTTACATCACCAGCTGCACTGATGAATAATGTAGGAACAAACACTTACATCACCAGCTGCACTGATGAATAATGTAGGAACAAACACTTACATCACCAGCTGCACTGATGAATAATGTAGGAACAAACACTTACATCACCAGCTGCACTGATGAATAATGTAGGAACAAACACTTACATCACCAGCTGCACTGATGAATAATGTAGGACAAACACTTACATCACCAGCTGCACTGATGAATAATGTAGGAACAAACACTTACATCACCAGCTGCACTGATGAATAATGTAGGAACAAACACTTACATCACCAGCTGCACTGATGAATAATGTAGGAACAAACACTTACATCACCAGCTGCACTGATGAATAATGTAGGAACAAACACTTACATCACCAGCTGCACTGATGAATAATGTAGGAACAAACACTTACATCACCAGCTGCACTGATGAATAATGTAGGAACAAACACTTACATCACCAGCTGCACTGATGAATAATGTAGGAACAAACACTTACATCACCAGCTGCACTGATGAATAATGTAGGAACAAACACTTACATCACCAGCTGCACTGATGAATAATGTAGGAACAAACACTTACATCACCAGCTGCACTGATGAATAATGTAGGAACAAACACTTACATCACCAGCTGCACTGATGAATAATGTAGGAACAAACACTTACATCACCAGCTGCACTGATGAATAATGTAGGAACAAACACTTACATCACCAGCTGCACTGATGAATAATGTAGGAACAAACACTTACATCACCAGCTGCACTGATGAATAATGTAGGAACAAACACTTACATCACCAGCTGCACTGATGAATAATGTAGGAACAAACACTTACATCACCAGCTGCACTGATGAATAATGTAGGAACAAACACTTACATCACCAGCTGCACTGATGAATAATGTAGGAACAAACACTTACATCACCAGCTGCACTGATGAATAATGTAGGAACAAACACTTACATCACCAGCTGCACTGATGAATAATGTAGGAACAAACACTTACATCACCAGCTGCACTGATGAATAATGTAGGAACAAACACTTACATCACCAGCTGCACTGATGAATAATGTAGGAACAAACACTTACATCACCAGCTGCACTGATGAATAATGTAGGAACAAACACTTACATCACCAGCTGCACTGATGAATAATGTAGGAACAAACACTTACATCACCAGCTGCACTGATGAATAATGTAGGAACAAACACTTACATCACCAGCTGCACTGATGAATAATGTAGGAACAAACACTTACATCACCAGCTGCACTGATGAATAATGTAGGAACAAACACTTACATCACCAGCTGCACTGATGAATAATGTAGGAACAAACACTTACATCACCAGCTGCACTGATGAATAATGTAGGAACAAACACTTACATCACCAGCTGCACTGATGAATAATGTAGGAACAAACACTTACATCACCAGCTGCACTGATGAATAATGTAGGAACAAACACTTACATCACCAGCTGCACTGATGAATAATGTAGGAACAAACACTTACATCACCAGCTGCACTGATGAATAATGTAGGAACAAACACTTACATCACCAGCTGCACTGATGAATAATGTAGGAACAAACACTTACATCACCAGCTGCACTGATGAATAATGTAGGAACAAACACTTACATCACCAGCTGCACTGATGAATAATGTAGGAACAAACACTTACATCACCAGCTGCACTGATGAATAATGTAGGAACAAACACTTACATCACCAGCTGCACTGATGAATAATGTAGGAACAAACACTTACATCACCAGCTGCACTGATGAATAATGTAGGAACAAACACTTACATCACCAGCTGCACTGATGAATAATGTAGGAACAAACACTTACATCACCAGCTGCACTGATGAATAATGTAGGAACAAACACTTACATCACCAGCTGCACTGATGAATAATGTAGGAACAAACACTTACATCACCAGCTGCACTGATGAATAATGTAGGAACAAACACTTACATCACCAGCTGCACTGATGAATAATGTAGGAACAAACACTTACATCACCAGCTGCACTGATGAATAATGTAGGAACAAACACTTACATCACCAGCTGCACTGATGAATAATGTAGGAACAAACACTTACATCACCAGCTGCACTGATGAATAATGTAGGAACAAACACTTACATCACCAGCTGCACTGATGAATAATGTAGGAACAAACACTTACATCACCAGCTGCACTGATGAATAATGTAGGAACAAACACTTACATCACCAGCTGCACTGATGAATAATGTAGGAACAAACACTTACATCACCAGCTGCACTGATGAATAATGTAGGAACAAACACTTACATCACCAGCTGCACTGATGAATAATGTAGGAACAAACACTTACATCACCAGCTGCACTGATGAATAATGTAGGAACAAACACTTACATCACCAGCTGCACTGATGAATAATGTAGGAGCAAACACTTACATCACCAGCTGCACTGATGAATAATGTAGGAACAAACACTTACATCACCAGCTGCACTGATGAATAATGTAGGAACAAACACTTACATCACCAGCTGCACTGATGAATAATGTAGGAACAAACACTTACATCACCAGCTGCACTGATGAATAATGTAGGAGCAAACACTTACATCACCAGCTGCACTGATGAATAATGTAGGAACAAACACTTACATCACCAGCTGCACTGATGAATAATGTAGGAACAAACACTTACATCACCAGCTGCACTGATGAATAATGTAGGAACAAACACTTACATCACCAGCTGCACTGATGAATAATGTAGGAGCAAACACTTACATCACCAGCTGCACTGATGAATAATGTAGGAACAAACACTTACATCACCAGCTGCACTGATGAATAATGTAGGAACAAACACTTACATCACCAGCTGCACTGATGAATAATGTAGGAACAAACACTTACATCACCAGCTGCACTGATGAATAATGTAGGAACAAACACTTACATCACCAGCTGCACTGATGAATAATGTAGGAACAAACACTTACATCACCAGCTGCACTGATGAATAATGTAGGAACAAACACTTACATCACCAGCTGCACTGATGAATAATGTAGGAACAAACACTTACATCACCAGCTGCACTGATGAATAATGTAGGAACAAACACTTACATCACCAGCTGCACTGATGAATAATGTAGGAGCAAACACTTACATCACCAGCTGCACTGATGAATAATGTAGGAACAAACACTTACATCACCAGCTGCACTGATGAATAATGTAGGAACAAACACTTACATCACCAGCTGCACTGATGAATAATGTAGGAACAAACACTTACATCACCAGCTGCACTGATGAATAATGTAGGAACAAACACTTACATCACCAGCTGCACTGATGAATAATGTAGGAACAAACACTTACATCACCAGCTGCACTGATGAATAATGTAGGAGCAAACACTTACATCACCAGCTGCACTGATGAATAATGTAGGAACAAACACTTACATCACCAGCTGCACTGATGAATAATGTAGGAACAAACACTTACATCACCAGCTGCACTGATGAATAATGTAGGAACAAACACTTACATCACCAGCTGCACTGATGAATAATGTAGGAGCAAACACTTACATCACCAGCTGCACTGATGAATAATGTAGGAACAAACACTTACATCACCAGCTGCACTGATGAATAATGTAGGAACAAACACTTACATCACCAGCTGCACTGATGAATAATGTAGGAACAAACACTTACATCACCAGCTGCACTGATGAATAATGTAGGAACAAACACTTACATCACCAGCTGCACTGATGAATAATGTAGGAACAAACACTTACATCACCAGCTGCACTGATGAATAATGTAGGAACAAACACTTACATCACCAGCTGCACTGATGAATAATGTAGGAACAAACACTTACATCACCAGCTGCACTGATGAATAATGTAGGAACAAACACTTACATCACCAGCTGCACTGATGAATAATGTAGGAGCAAACACTTACATCACCAGCTGCACTGATGAATAATGTAGGAACAAACACTTACATCACCAGCTGCACTGATGAATAATGTAGGAACAAACACTTACATCACCAGCTGCACTGATGAATAATGTAGGAACAAACACTTACATCACCAGCTGCACTGATGAATAATGTAGGAACAAACACTTACATCACCAGCTGCACTGATGAATAATGTAGGAACAAACACTTACATCACCAGCTGCACTGATGAATAATGTAGGAGCAAACACTTACATCACCAGCTGCACTGATGAATAATGTAGGAGCAAACACTTGCATCACTAGCTGGATTACCAACTTACTCACAGGATGCAGGAGATCAAAATAGAGGAAGACAGGTCACCAAAGGAGTCCCCACAGGGTTCAGTACTGCGACTTTTTCTGTTTGGCATATACATCTCAAAAGTAAAAGGAAATACCAAAGGACTTTGGCCAGCTAAGTTTGAGATGACTGCAAGCTAGGAGCAATTATTGAATCCCCAAATTACTTAACCATCATGCAGGAAGGTTTACGCAAAAAATAACTGGTGTCAAAATCATTACAATGACCTCTGAGAACTGACCAGACTGTTTGACATTTGGGAACTTGTGTGTACAGTGACCTAACATTTGACCAACATGTGCCCAGAATCATAAGAAAGCCTTTCTATATTGCACAGCTAAAGAAATTGATTGTGACTAGATCTAGAGATGTTGTTGTCCCCTTTACAAAGCTATCATTAGGTCAATCATTTTGTATAATGCCCACTTTGGCATGTTCCTGTCCAGCCCCATGCAACAATTAGAATACCTTCAGAGACACCTTACTTAAAAGGATACAAGTCCTAAACAATATGACTTGAATGGACCACCTCAAAGATTTATTACTATACTCAGTATCCTACAGAGTGCTTAGAGGTGACATGTTTGGCATACAAGGCATCCTCCTAACTAATACAGCTGGACCTACTGAACATCAGCAAGTCAAATGGCATCAGAAATATTCAGTCCAGGTATCTAAACTGAATGTTGTGGAGAGATGGATATATATTACAGAGACTACCACTGTTCCAGAACAGACTATCCATAAAAATAAAACAAAGCTCATCCATCTATATTCAGATTCAACTTGGATCTAAGGATGGGTAATAGAAAATGTACTCCAGGATTGCCCCTCATGCCACTAATGGATAGAGGCAGTTCCTAAATGCTGCATCCCTTGTACGGGTCACCTCAAATTATCTATGGAATGATCAGTTATTCTCACTAGGGCTAATATACAATTATCAGCCATGGGATAGGTAAGACCAATCAGAAAATGTTAATTCAAGCACCAAAAGGGAATTGGCTAAGCTTAAAAAGTCCTCCAAGTGAACCTCTGTTGTGGTAGTAAATAGTTATAAAAAAATGTCCTTTTTAGATCACTAAGTGCCCCTCTCACCCCCCCCCCCATCTTCAACAGCTTCCAGCACCTATGGTTGTTTACAAAATATTACAAACTTAATACTTACTATATTTACTCTGACTTATTAAATCCAGTTTAAGACCTAGAACCTAAAGAATATTATCACTATAAAAATAGATTGTGTTGAAGAGTTTGCTATCTACATTTCTTTATTTACCCCTGTGGTCCCAGAGATATGGACATTTGTTTGAAATGTGAGGACATAATTTGATTCTATCAAAAAGTTTAGGATCCACCCACTGGAAGTGACAGTGCAAACTTCCAGAGCTCCATTGGAGAGAATGACTTAAGGGTGGTCTTAAGGACCTGATGGGTGGATACAAATTTTCACCATCATGGCCATGTTCAGACCTGCTTGGTTTGGGAGGACAGAGTGCTTAAAAATGATGGCATAAACTTTTAAGTGTGTCTTCTTAAAGATGTTTATATCTACACGTCCTATGGTCCTTGTGATCACTTGCCTAATGTTGTTCCTATGTCTAAAGGGTAGTTACTATGTATAAAGGGACACTGGAAGACACTGGTTCACAATGTCAGCAGGGCCTAGGAGTAAATAGTCAAAATATTTAGTTCTGTAAGCAGACCCTGTGCAGTTTAATTTCAGTGTGGAGGTTGATAGTCTATACAATGACAGTAGTTCATATTCCTTTTATGCTGTTGGTGTCAGGCTTTTACATCTCAACTGTCTAGATTTTCAAGGACTGTCCAGATTTTTGCCTCATATTTTTGGTCTGCGCCTCATCAAATGTTTGCTTTTCTGGCAAATCACTAAAGACTGAAGTCAGTAACTAATGACATACATTTGAGTTTCAGATTTCATGTCCTTCAGAAAATGCATACTAACACAACTTTCTAAGATTATAAGAGCACTATTTAAAAATTGTCCCAATTTTTGGACAATCATCCCACTGTTATTTTATGCTTTGTCCAGATTTTCATGCAAACAGGTTGACAGTTATGGCCAGGTTGTATTGTGTAAACTAGTTATTCAAAAAGACTTGTCTACATGATCTTGTTATTACTTCACCCTTGGTATGTAGTGATGAAATTCATACCCCATCAGTGAGTAGCATTCTACCATCTAGTTGCCACATTGGTGGCAGTACTGCAATTGCACTGTCACATTTAGGGCCTGTGGTGCCAGATCCCTGTCACATTTTGTGGCAGTAGTACCAGCCCAGTGTCACAGACTCCATGAAATGTTTGAGGTAGGAAACCAAAACTTTGTCAGGGTCTGGTTTAGCAAATCTTGGAACATTTATTGATATTTGTTTACAGGGGTCATGCACTGATCAATACTGACCAATTTCAGGCTCAGCCAGGGTGAAATACAAAACATTTTACAAACGAAAATACAGAAATGTAAGCAATAACAGAGGAGTTCAGACTAATTGCATAGACAAATGTGTATATACATTCTAGTGAACAAGCACAGTGAGATGTACAATCGAGCAGAATGTAATATATAATGTATACATTAGTGGGTCAATCTTCAGTGAATCTTGAGAGAGGAGAAGAGACTTAAAAAGCAGATAGGTTAGATGATATGTCCTGTGTTTGGCTTGGATGAATTACTGCTTTATTCATTGACTCAGAAAGGAAGATCTCTGGGTTCATGAAGCTGACTTTTTATAGGTTCATAGGAGGTTGCTAGACTATTGGTCCTAGGGCCTTTATAAGTCTACCCATGTTATACCCTTGTTCTCTTATTGACCAAGTTGTATGGTCTATATTTGCAGCGCAAGTCTATGATCAGCACCAACTGCCCTTATCCAAGTGGGATATAGGTGATACCCCCCAGGGTAAATTCATAGTCTCCTATCCAGTTGTTTATGTTACGCTTAAATAGGGTCATTGATGAGGTCTGTTTTACGTGATTTGGGAATTTGTTCCAGATTTTAATACATTAGCACTGGTTGTGTGCTTTGTTTCTAGTTTGTGGATATTAGAGAAGACCATTAACCCAGAGTTGGTATCTATCTATCTATCTATCTATCTATCTATCTATCTATCTATCTATCTATAGATATAGATGCAGAGAACTTACTCAAAGTACTCACTTGCTAGGAGCTTGCAACACACTTGCTTGCTGTTAATTGCTCTATTGGCAGGTGCCCTAGCTCCCACTAGCCTCACCCTAGTGAATTAACTAGCCCCCCGATCACCTGACCCTACTGATCTGAATAGCCTTACCTGTACCCTATTACTTTAAAACTCCCACCTAGTCCCTAACCTCAACCATAGTGCTCCCATTAATAACCTTAACCCCTAAAATTCCCCATGACTTTGTAAACCTAAAATTCCACTCCCCCCTTTGCAAACATAAAGTCCCTAATTGTTCTCTAACCCTAAACTCCCCTTCCACTTCTAAAACCTAAAACCCCCTTCCTGATCCCCAAACCTAAAGCTCCCTCTACCCTAAACCTAACTCCCCCCTCAATCATTACATCAAACTCTAAACTGCACTTCTGATCCCTTCTACACTCTCTCCTTGCTGTTGCCTCTTCTTGCTTGAACATGTAGTCACGTTTGAGCACAATATAGCATATTTGAGGACAAGGTAACTACAAGATGCCAGAGTCCCTGACAGAAAAATAGTACTGAAGCCCCTGGGACTCAGGCAATTGCAGAGACCCCATCTATTAACTATAGGGTTATAGTATGAAGGATCAATCTGTTTAAATACCAAATACAAAATATCAATACAAACATTGTTTTAACACCAAACCTACAAAAGATCACAAAATGTAAACAATATGTTTTGTGATCTTTACACCAGAACTACTCCATGACACTAACCTAAATTTGTCTGGACAGTGGTAGTGTTATGGAATGGTTTGTTAAAGGTAAGGTTAGAGCTAGAGTTAACACACATTACTAAAGTGGCAATTGGGGGGGGGGGGGGTAATATCTCTAACAATAACCCTGCCTCTGATTCTAATCTGTACTTCACCTTAAAAGAAGTTTTCCATGACACAACTACTACACAAGATAAGCTTAGTCTCTCTCTCACACACACACACACACACACACACACACACACACACACACACACACACACACACACACGCACACATACACACACACACGCACACACACACACACACACACACACACACACACACACACACACACACACACACACACACACACACACACACACACACACACACACACACACACACACACACACGCACATACACACCACACTTGATCTATCCCCTTACTTAACCTCAACCCTAACGTACGTACCCTCACACACATCAGGCACACACAGTCACATACACATACAGACACATTGACCCTGCCACACACAGCTCCCCCCACACACACACAAAACGCACAAAACCTATCATTACCCTGACTCTAACTCACATACACTCACATACTGTCATGCAGACCAAATAAAATTTAGCAAATCGAACATTCAGAAAAAAATGCATCATTTAACATAGTCAGGCAAAGATATGTTTGACCAAGGCTTTGGGTCACAGATATAGATATAGATATACTGTAGATATAGATAAAGATATAGATATACATACATATATACATATAGATGCAGATTTTAGCTGAGGGGTCTTTACCCTACTGGGGTTGCTGAAAGGGTATGACTCACAAAAAAAGTTGTTTGCAGTGTTCTTAGTGTCAGCATCTGATATGTCATAATAACACTGCAGTGTTTTGTGTAGTTAAATGCTTTGGCTGACACATGACAATTAAATGGCATGATTAATTATAACAAACCCATGTTTTTTAAAGCAGTAGCTACTGTACAAGTCACTGGAGTCCATGGCTGAAAAATAGCAGTATATTCACAGATAACCAAAATGTCTTTTCATATGAAGTTCTCGGAATCCTGGCGGTTTGCATGTTCCGTTGCTCATTACCTACATGTTGTACATGTAAGAACATAACATAGCTGCCTATGATTTGCATTACTCAAATCTCAGTGAACTCATATTAACGTAATTTTATTAGCACACTTTATACAGTTACGAGCCCATTTTCAAATGGCAGATATTAAATCCTGTTGATTTTGTTTGTAATACATAGCTAATGAGCAAAGCTGCATGAAGATAAACAGCTATGAAGATGTGAACCTATTGCTTCATATGCAAATCAAAACACTGAAGTAGGTGACTGCCACACTTTATCCACATATTATACAAAGGAGATATAAAGTGCAATTGAAAGTATATATGAAAGCTCTACAGAGCTCACTTGAAAAGAAAAAAAAACTAAAATATTTTTTAAAGAAATTAAATATTTTAAAGGCACTTAATTCAAACTTCTTGTTAAACTAGATCTAATCAAAGTATGACTGTCATATTTACTGTACTTTGAAAGTTCTTATACAGCAATATTTACCTAGTTAGAAAATCATTGAAGAAAAGAAAATAAATATTTCTGTTGACATATTCTTTTTCCTGTGGGCTTCAGAAGGCCCTGCACCTCTACTCCGAACATTAACTATGCTAAGTGTAAGACTATGCTACTATGACATATGAGGGAATATTTGATTTTACTTAGATTTCCATGCTTGTGTGACCTCTGACTTAGTGTATTTAGTAGCACACAAGTGCAAAGTTACAGAGGTGAGTAGCCCCCTTGCACATATGACATATGTGTCTTTTTATGTTTTGTTCATAGGTATTTACTAGGCTAATGACCACAAGGACCTTTTTAAGCCTAGCCATGCATTCCAAATCTCTGACGAATTCTGATACCCTTGATAAGTGTAAGCAGGGGGATGGGAGATGAACCATTTACAGGTTACCTATGTCCATTAGAGACATAGGTGCCAAACCAGGGATGAATTTCCAGTTTTCCATCCAATTGTCCAAGTTAACCTTGACTTGGGTTAGGGTGCAACTCTGTTTCACATGGATGGGGAGCCTGTTCCATAGACAGGGTAGTCTCTTGGATACATACCTGTCTCTCCAGCATGTCCTATTTATATCACAGGCAAGGTTTAAGTCTTTAGAATGGGTAATTTTGATACTGTTTGTTTTGTGGATATGCAGAAGGTCCATTAGAGTGGGGTCTGACAATGCCCTGTATGCCAGGCATAGATCTTCCCTCAGAATCTTGTAGGAGACAGTATACAGAGATAGGGCCTTGAGGCGATCTGCATTGGACATATTACTTATGCCATGTATTCTTTTAGTGAGGAACCTCTGTGGACATTCCAGTTTTTGAATATGCCCCGATAGATACATGCCAAAGGGGACATTGTAGTCAATGATAGGTCTGATGAATGCTGAATACAGTGGAACAATGACTTCCTTGGACTTAGATACCATACCTTTGTTTATAAGTTGCGCAACATAGAATGATTTCCTCACCACTGTAGACATGTGATAGTCAAAGGCTAGATTACTATCTATGTGTGTCCCTAACGATAATATTATGCATTTCTTGGCATTTTGTTTTAGTCCATGGCTCTGACACCAGTTGTTTGTCTGTGTTAGCCCCTCCTGGAGAACATTTGTGTCAGTGTGAGATTCAATGACAGTTCTTAATTTGCAATCATCTGCAAATTTAGTCATCCAGAGACCACTGACATCAGCCATGACTTCTGAGAAGTAAATGCTAAAAGGGAGTGGTCCAAGGACTGATCTCTAAAGGACTCTGCTTGTGACTGGCCTCTTTGTAGAGGTGGACTCCCCAATTCTAACTTCCTGGGTCCTGTCTGTGAGCCAGTTGGCTATCCACCGGGTGACATACAGGTTTGTACCCAACCTCTTGAGTTTGTCAACAATGGCCGAGTGGGGTATTGTGTCAAATGCCTTGGCCAGGTCAAGGTAGGCAGTGTGAATAATTTTGCCCTCATCCATTGCTTTGGTGACCTTCTCAAAGAAGTCCACCAGGTTGAGTAGGCATGATCTGCCCTTTACAAAACCAAACTGGGTTGAGTCTAGTGTCTGGAGGTTTAGGTTTACTATATCTCTAGTGATCATCTCCATGATAATTCTTTTCAGCACTTTACATATAAGACTAGTGAGACTTATGGGTCTGTACTTTCCAGGGTCTGTAGATGGCTCACCTTTGTGCAGAGGGATGACTGCTGGATCTCTCCATTCATGAGGCATAACGGCTGTTTGGAGGCTACAGTTAAATAGTAATTCCAGAGGCTCTGATAGGTCATGTTTCATGCTATTTAGAAGGCATCCGGGGATATTGCCTGGGCCCATTGATGCAGTGTTCTTGGTCTTAGAGAGATGATTAAGGACCTGTTCCCTAGTGAAAGCAGGGGGAGTTCTATTTGATGATATTTCTTGAGGGAAGGTTGAGGGGGAGAGGGGAGTAAAGTTAGAGCTGAATTTACCATCCAGGATTTTTGCTATATCTTCAGGCTCAGTATAGGTGGCTTCATTTCCAATGAGCTCTGCACACAATTGTGTATTGTCTTTGAGGTTGTGGACATAGCTAAAGCATGTTTTGTGGTTGTCCTTGGCCCGGGAGGCCAAACTTACCTCAAATATGGCCTTGATAGACTTCATTTGTCCTCTGAGCTGTTTGTTTAGTTTAATTAGAGTGCTTTTATGTTGCTGGGTGCTGCACCTCCAAATTTCTTGCCATGATTTTCTCCTCCTGTTATACAGCCTATTGAGTTTGTGATCCCACCAGGGGGGCTTGTGTTTTAAGTTAGTTCTTTACTTCTTCCTGGTGGGTACAGCTGACTCTATGCAGCTATTAACATGCTTGTACAGGGTTTCTGTGAACAGTTCTGCATAGGCAGAAATGTTCTCAGGGTTTATAGGGGCTTTAGATTTTGCCAGGTTCTCACTTAATAGCAGGAGGTTAACCTTAGAATAGTTCCTGAATATCCCTGGTTTAGCTGAGATGACCAGGTTTTATTTTTACTTCAAAGGAGACCATTTTGTGGCCTGACCTTACCAGGGAAGGCATTACAGTAGGGGGTATGCAGCACTCTCCCATATTAGTGAGGACCAGATCCAGTATGGTTGCACCCCTGCTTGGTGCATTGACTATCTGGTCTAGGGAGTTTGTGTTTGCAAAATCCAGGAATCTCTATGCATGTATGTTTGATGTCATACAGGATTCCCAGTTAATAGTGGGGTAATTAAAGTCACCCATGAATATGGTATTGGGTTGGATAGTTAGTGTTTCTAATAAGTTTAAATACATGGTATGGTTTTCCTGGGTTATAGAGGGGGGACCTATAGCTTGCAAGGAAGTGTTATGGGATTTTACTTATGCTGATCTGAATATGGAGCAGCTCAAGTGCATTGTCCTGTTTGACCAGCCTTGAAGGATATTTATTTTTGATGTAAATAGAGACACCTCCACCTTTAGTTCCTGCTTGTGAAGTACCTGGTCTAAATGTGTGGAAGGCATTATAACCCTGCACTGTTGATGTGCTGTCCACAGCTTTAAACCATGTCTCTGCGATTGCACAGACATCAGCATTCTCTAGGGTAAAGAGAGCTTCCAGGGAGTGGAGTTTTTTTTTTTTTGTTTAGGCTCCTAGCACTGAGCAGTAATTAGTAGCTATTTACAGTTTATACTTAGGTGACATTTATTTCACCTTTATTTATTTAAAGTATTTTGTTTTGTGTATTTTACTTTGTACTCAAAATCCAAAAAGAAAGGTGCTGCTCTGAACCACAAATCATGCACAGGATATCAAAAAGGATTTTAATTAAGCATTTTCATCCTTAACAGACTTCTTTAGAATTGTAAAGAACCAGCCAAAATTTATTTTTAAAAACAACTCTAACAGATCATTGGACAGAAAAATAAAGAATTAATTAATTGCATACTGACATCATTTCCCCTAACCACTTTTCCAATATAAAAAAAACACATTAAACATAAATCAACTGGAGAAAAAGAAAATACATAAACATTGAATATTCTTCATAAAATAAATATATATGTATATAAAAAAAATATATAAAAACACAAATATGTGTATATGTTTGTTTGCCACAATACCTAGTGTATTAAACACAGTACATAGATTTTAATCTTAATATAGAATTAATAGACAACCTGTCATTGAGCCTGGGTATTTAACAGGCGTTAGTTCTAATTTGCCATTTTAACTCCGTGAATTCAAGGTAATCATCAAGTGGTCCCCTCCCCCCCTGGAGAATCCCGGTCAACGTAATCTATTGTGCCAGATTTAAAAGATTTGTGGGAAACATCCTAATGTGTTTATAAAGTGCATTGCTCTCGTTGTGCTGTTTGATGTCATATAAATGCTGGTAGATTCTTTGTTTGAAGGTTCTCTTGGTTTTACCTATGTAAAAACCATCATGTGAGTCGCATAACGTGATATAAACTATTCCCTCAGAATAACAATAATACTTTTTCTGAGGCAAAATAGTCCCAACCCATTTTTGTGTCATTATGCTGTTGTCAGTAATAAAGAGACGTTGTGCACATCTCCCACATCTAAAGTTACCATAGTCGGTTGATTTGCCTACTTTTTTCTCAAACAGTCCCTTCAGGAAGATATCCTTTTTATACACCACTAGGGGTTGTCCACCTACTCTACTGACCAAATCATTGTCCAGATTAAAAATAGACCAAAATTTTGATATGACCTGTTTGATGTCAAAAAAGGTAAGGTGTAAGGGAGAGTTAAAGCCATGTTGAATCCACTCTGCCTAAGTAAGTCAGTCCCATCCCTTTTAGGTGCATGTGTCAACAGCAGAACAGTGTAAATCCCCTGTTCCCTTTTTGTTCTGACCTCTTCAGCTTTACTGCTGATAAAGGTGGTGGGGTAACCCCCTTCTCTCCAACATATCTTGCAGTGTAACACAATCAGTCAGAAAGTCAAAGTCGTCAGATACCATTCTGACCAGTCTAACATATTGCCCTTTGACTAGGGATTTCTTTTTGTATAAGGGATGCCAACTCTGAAAATGTAGCAAAGAATTAGAGTAAGTGGGTTTCCTGTACAAGTGGGAGGTGAAAACTTTCCTGTCATAGTCCTTCTTGAGCGTGATGTCGAGATAGTGCAAAAAATTGTTGTTTTTAAATATGGTAAATTTCTAAAATTCAATGGTGTTATTGATGTAATTAAAACATCTATTCAGGTCATTCTCACTACCTTTCCAAAAAAGGACTAAATCACCTAAATACTGTCCGTAAAGTGCCCAAAGATGTTTAAAATCTGAATCCAGGATGTAAACATCTTCCCACTGGGCAAGGATAATGTTAGCAAAAGCAGGGGCACAGCAAGTACACATGGCAATGCCCTGTATCTGCTTAAAAATCTGCCCCTCAAAAATAATGAAATAGTTGTCAAGCACTAACTCCGTACAAGAACGGAGTGTAAGAATGGTATTGTGGTCCATGCTGGTATTGAAACATAGATAATCGTAAAACCATTCAAGACCTATGCCATGAGGGATTACTGAAAAAAGGTTGTAGATATTAATGGTGACCATGATTAAATTGTCTGCATACATTTCTGGCTTGATTTTCCCCAGGAAGTCCCATGAGTCCTTAATCACCCATTGTCTACCATCCAACACATGCTTCACCTTGCTATAAATAAACTTGGCTAAACAAAAAGTTTTTGAAGCCTTCAAGTCCACAATTGGACATAAGGGTGGATTGACAATGGATTTGTGGACCATGGGGATTCCAAAAATGGTAGGGATCCTTGGGTACTTAACATCAAGAAACTCATGGAGGTCAAGACTAATTTGGCCATTGAGAAGTAGTTCTTCTATTGTCAGGTCAGTGTTCCTATAAGCTATGTTCAGTTCATTTCTGGACACTTCAATGTAATTGTTACTATATAGCAAATCAAAATGTTCCCGTTGTAAACATCATTGTCCATGACTACCAACCCCCCACCTTTGTCAGGTTTCATAAGTCTTAAGTCACCTCTATCCAAAATGCTATGTAATAACACACTTTCAGCTTGGGTGAGGTTGGATGTGTCATGGTGCCTATTTTTCTGTAGGACTTCCCTGATCTCTAAATCACACAAGAACTCAAATATTTGCACCATAGGATGAGCCGGGGGGATGAATGGGCTAGGCCTAGATAACCGTAACAGGTTCATACTCAAAATTTCATCAGAGAAGTGCAGAGCAAGGTTCAACTTTCTACAAAACATTTTAAGCTGTAAAATTGTATCAATTATGTTAGCTTTCCTTGCTGGTACAAAATTAAAACCCTCTGAAAATAAATCATCCCATTCGGAACTCACATTAACCTGACTGTAATTATACACAGTAAAATCACCAGCACAATTTCTGACAATAGTGACACCATCATTTTCAACAACACCATCCAAGCTTATCTCTAATAGGATCCCCTTCTCCCCCTCCACTGACCCTGATGAGATTGGTGACCAGACCGCCAGCCCATTTGACCCTGGTTGTTCTGGATCCATAATCTCTCCGATCTCCTCAGGGGTGGTGGATCTAAAATGTTATCCCTGGAATTACCATGGAAACCATCACATTCAGTGTCATTGTTAAAGTCAGTGTAAGAATTACTATTAAAATAAGACGCTTGTTGCCTCATTGGAGGGTCTGGGTACTGGCTTCATAGTCATTTTTGTCCCTTAAAAGCTTCTTTTCTTTCCTAATTTTTATTTTTTGCAGCTCAATATCAAAAAGCTTAAAAATATTAAAAAACTAAATCTTCCTTTGCTCAAACAATAAACTTGTTAATGTCCCTTAATAGCATAGCCATTTTTCTGTTGTTGTCAGTCATGGGTACATTAAAAAGCTCACAGCCCTGCTTGTTAAAAATATGTTATTTTTGATGTAAATAGAGACACCTCCACCTTTAGTTCCTGCCTGTGAAGTAGCTGGTCTAAATGTGTGGAAGGCATTATAACCCTGCACTGTTGGTGTGCTGTCCACGGCTTTAAACCATGTCTCTGAGAGTGCACAGACATCAGCATTCTCTAGGGAAAAGAGAGCTTCCAGGGAGTGGAGTGTTTTGTTTAGGCTCCTAGCACTGAACAGTAATTAGTAGCTATTTACAATTTATACTTAGGTGACATTTATTTCACCTTTATTTATTTAAAGTATTCATTTTGTATATTTTACTTTGTAGTCATGTTTTCCACTTCTGCATTTGAATTATACATAGGTATGTGATTACATTTTATGTACCATGTATTTGCATATGTAACATTTTGATTAAGGTATCATATAATTGACAGATGAAACAAATTACTCAGTTTATGAGTACATATGATTTTTTTTCTGCAGGCAAAATCATTTGTGTTTACTTCACTTTTGATGCTAAGATCAACATTTCAAAGCAGTTTTAGTAGTTTTATTTTTTGTATATTATTCCGTGGAAGCTTGGGTGCGGGGCTGGCAACTTGACACTGTAAAAAAAACTCTACTGACAATCATGAGTGGACATGTGATCCGCTGTGGCGAACCCTAACCGGGAAAAGTCAAAACATCAAACAAATGTAAATGTAATATTGAAATAAGATAACAGAGGGTCTTAAAACCAAAAGAGGAAGATAAATATTAATAGGGCTCTAAAATTATTCTGTTGGTAGACAGAAAAGAAAACAATTCCCATAGTGCATCTACATTACCTGAGATTGCAGAATACAGAAGATCTTTCAAAACAGGGACAAGAATATGCCAGATACTGTACATTTAGAATTATTTAATTAAATCACATTTAATTATTGAGGGAAAACCAAGGAATGCTATAGCGAAATTCTGCATTACAACTGCCACTAAAAGAAATTATAAAAAAAGAAAAAAAAACATTAAATACAGAATACGCATTTTATATAAAATGTAAACACTTAAACAAATTATAAAAATTAAATTTAGACTGTAACTCTTATATGAGATGTAAATCAATGTAACCTATATCTGAAGCAGAACTGAATTAGTGTAGCGCTAATAAAGTTAATATACTTGGAGAATAAGTCACAGACAAATGAAATACTGAGGAAAATCCTAAAAGTTCATTCTCAATATTCAAAAATAGTAAGTTAATATGGTCAAAAATAAAGCCAGAGAAAGATTTGCATTCATACATGCGGCTTATGGATCGATACAGAAAATGATTTTACTGAAAAGAGCAATGAATGTTATACTTAAAAATGAATCAGACAGATAAAAAGCTTTTTGAAAGAAATATGTCTTAAGGGATTTCTTAAACTATTCAAAAGATGCCTCAGGCTTTATATGACAAGATAGACAATTCTGAAATAAGGAGAACGGAAAGAGGAAATCTCAGTCTGAGTGTTCCAAATTAAATCCTGCAAACACTAATAACCCTTTATCAGTTGAATTAAGGACGGCAAATGATAGGTAAGGAACTGATAGCTTTTTAGTGCAGAAGAGACTGGAATCTTAAAGGGCAAAATATGAAGTATCTTATCGACAGCTTGATGTTATTGTCGACCAGAGCAGGTTGTGAACCAGAAGGATCACATGACAGAAATGCTTAGCTCACATTAAAATATATGTTGCGTTATTTCTTACAAGATAAAGACATCCTATGTTGCCACCATCCAGTTCCAGATAAAGTGTATAATAGTAATTTAAACAAAAGGAGACCAGTGCATGCATTTATTCTGATAAATCCCCCTTTTAGAACTAAATATTTATTAAGTGCCATTGTTTTAATATGATAAAAAAGATTTAAAAATAGGTGACTTTTAGTTCCTTAATGTCAGCCAGTCATTCAATATGATGCCTAACATATAAACTCAGGATACAAGCCTTAGAATATTACAAGCATAAGTAACAGAAAGCAGTATAGGAATAGAAGACCTTGTACATTGCAAGAATTGTCACCACTTCCATTTTGCACAGACTGACCACTCCTTGTCCAGTTAACTATGACATTAGAGCAGTCATGTAAAGTTGCCATGCCAGACATACCTGTGTGAAACATGAAAAGCATAAGCAGGTTTCATTTGCATAGCAGTGGTACCTCAAACACCATTTCTGAATGATGTCACAAAATGGAAGCACATGTAGTGTGAATAACAACAGAACAAGAACAGAACCCTGAGTACTGAATATGTCAGAAAGTAGTTCTTAGATAAACAAACACCAAAGACAACTTTCTGAGTTCATCAAAAAAGGCAGGAATAAATTGGTTGAAGATATCATTAGAGACACGTATAACAGCAAGATCAGTCTTTTAACTTTACCTGAATGCATATTGTAAAGGACAGAGGAATTCAGGCTGCACAGCATCTGCCTTCTCAATTACCATGCTAATACAATCCTTGAAACTGGTCAGTATTGATAAGTGCAGCGCCCTGGTAAACAAATATAAATAAAATAAATAAATGAAATAGGTAAGCGGCAGGAAGATAATGCCCAGATTGCTCCTATCCAAAGAGGGTTTCTTAAGGAGAGGAGTAATTAATTAAAGTCTGTTTTTAAATAACAGGAAATGTATCCACTGACAAAGAGGATTTTACAAACTGGAAAATAACTGGCCCTGACATATCTGCACAGTTTGTACCCAATCTTGTTATAACTGTGGCCAATTAGCAGGTTGAACAGTGCATGAATAAAACCAATGATATGAGGGCAGTCACCGGGAATGATCTTGCACCAGGCAAGGTCTTGAGGAAGGCATCTAGCATCAAAGTTATAGCCTACAGAGCTGACAAGAAGCATTTTCTTTTAATATGGATGGTCTTAGCAGCAGAAAATTGTGCAGAATCCTTAAATTTATGCAGGAAATATTTTCCTTTTGAGTAGATATAGCATACTGCAAAGTTTGTTTCTTTGAAGGGCTTGACAGGTCAGTTGGAAGAAACATAAACCTCCATGGATAATTAAAGTTTAACATCAAGACCATTGGTCCACTTTCAACCATTTTATAATCTATATAGCTGCCTATCTGCCTGAGAAAACTGAGATTTTGGTCATATCATGGCTCTGGAAGATACAATAAAACCAAGAAAACAAGTTTTTGGGCTAAAGGATCCGGGGCACCTATGTCATAGAGAGTAACAGTCAGGTCTCTGATCATTACCTTCAGGACATGCATGGTGCCCTGTAATAATGCTCCAAAACTGGTGTCAACACAGGCTTATTAAACACCTTTCTGATATCAGAAAGGTGCTGAATAAGCCTTTGCTAAGTACCCCTCAGCATTGGTAAGCACTGGTCTTGTGCTCTAGCATTAACAGCAGTCAGTTGTGATTGCAGAACAGAATAAGGAAACTTTTCAACACCTTATTTTGACTTTTTGTGTACAAATGAAGTGTTTACAGGCTTCCCGATGCTCTTCTTGTGTGTCCACTCTCTGTGATAGTGGTCAGTGTGTTTCGGCTTTTTAAGGTGTAAAACACCTTATTACTGCTGTACTGTTGTACCACTTTTTCCCTTTAACATTTGCAGTACGTCTGAGCAGGTGAAGCTTCATGCATTTCAAAGAGCTTAGATTAAACTTTATTGGTCATTACCTGGGATGTTACATGTTCTCATCTTGTTCTCAGCTCTCAGGGTGAACTTCTTGACATCATTGTCTCAAACACTTCCTGGTTTTGATTGGAAACTGATCATAATCACATTATGCAGTTTAGACATGGATGTTAAGACATTTACCTTAACAGCTTTATCTGTAGCATGTACTACTGCTTACAAAAAAAAAGTGTAGAAGCAAAAATTATTTTACACCTTTAAAAGTCATAAAACCCTTAGCACAGCGACATGGACAGTGGGCAAAGCAAACTGTCTAATAAACACCTGCAAAACTGCTAGACACTTCATTCTGTTACACTTTTTATTTACAATTGTGTGTGTGTGTGTGTGTGTGTGTGTGTGTGTGTGTGTGTGTGTGTGTGTGTGTGTGTGTGTGTGTGTGACAGAGAGACAGAGACAGACTATGAGGTGTGTAACTGCTCTTAAATATATGAAAATGCTTAAGATGCTGTTTTGTGATAGCTGCTATTATGCATTAACATAAAACTAGAGCTTAACAGTGCTGACATTTTGTTAAAAAAAACTTCTAAGAACCTTTCTTATGTTGGGTGCTTAGCAAAGTTGTATTATTCCCAGATTTGAAGACTGCTCCATGCATAACACTGTTATCATAGATGAAATCAGTACTGGAGTTAGTAAGCCATTTGTCATGTACAAGCATAGTATTTTCGGCTATGCCTTTTTCAAATTTCTGGACTCAGTCAGTCGAGAGTCAGGGTACCTAATAATGGAAAGGTATAAATTAAATGCCCCAGGGTGCAATTGTTGCCATCTGAACAAATCCAAAACCTCTCATAACCAAAAGGAATTCCCACCTAGCTCCCAACATCGCAAATGCTGAAATCCTCTATAATGACTAATTAATGTTATACTTAAAGTGTATAATTAAATAAGTCTGTGAATCCATGAATAGATGTCATAAGCTCAGCAAGAAAGAATAGTAAATCAGCAGAACTCTGCAATAAGTTCTTTCACTAAAGCTGTAATCGAAAGAATTTATACAGACAATCTGTCTGGGACCAGTGGCAGAGTTAAAGTACAATGCTATTTTATCCAGAGATTTCCTCACTTGGTAAGGAGATAAGCCCTAAGTAATATGGGGCGCAGTTAAAATCTAATCTAGTCTCTGTAACAAAGGCCACGTCAGTTTTGCATAACAAGCCAAACATTATAGTTGACTTGTACAGTACAGCATGTAACCTAATGGCACTATAAGTGAAAACAGAGTAAATTCAAAATCTATTTCTAAATCATGAGGAATATTATTAATTATAAAACAGAATAGTAGTAAAGCTGACATATGAAATTGTATTACAATAAATGTATGTATATATAAGGCGAACTATAACATGTGATTAAAATCATGAGGGCATTCTAAATAATGTCCTGCCTCAAACTAATTATAAAGCAGGAAACTCAAACATCATTACTGAACTACATAAATTACTAACAAAGCTATGCAAGACAATGATTTTTTTGTATTTACTGACACCGTTTCTTCATTGGTTAGCTTTTTGTTCAGACCACAAGAAACGCAAGGCTGTAGTCAGAGGTAAAAATGCTTAGAATTAGGCTACAGTCGAAATAATATTGTGCAGCTGACCTCATTTACCTGAACAAAATTAGAGCTATTAACTTAATTGTGTTTCATTGTGAATTAAGTCTGTATTGCAAAGCCAAATTAGCTAAAATGTGTAGGACAAATGTCAGTTTGAAAGAGCTGCCTAAAACCTTTTGCTTGCTCTGCTAAGTCACGTTCAACCCCTTAAGTGACTCAGTGGACAGGCAGCACTACCCGTGGAGTTTTCAAGGCAAAGGTGTAAACAGAAGAAAGTTTCCAGGACTTTCTATCATATCACACATGCAAGCATTCATACATACAGAAATTCAGAGTTTCTATTCCACCTTATGGCATGTCTATGGAATGTGTGCAAAAACTAGAGCAATATGGGAAAATTCATGCAAACACAAGGAGAACGTGTAAACTCTGCACTGAAGGCATGCCAGCTGAGAACAGAACCAAATAACTTCTTGCTGTGAAGCTATGCCACCTTATTAGGGGTGAATAGGAGGTATGTATCCTTGCACAAGCTCTTAGTCCCTGTCAGTTAATCATATTCTGGTTAGACTTCACATTTCACAGTGGCTACTATTTGATGTGGTTACACATAAGGTATGGGCTTCCTAAGTGTTGAATGGCTCATTACTCCAAGCTGTTAATTCTAAGGCAATGGGCAGGTTAACAAAAATGTACGTTAGAAAACAGATGAGTAAGAGTTAAAATAATTAGCTTTGTTATTTGAGTGCATATGTTTGTTCATCAAAATTCTGACCACTAGTTCGGTGCGGTCAGCCAACACGGTTATTTTTTTCTTTTCCTCTTTCTAATGTGGGTTAGAACAAGCTGCTAAAGGGTTTGCTTAAACTACTGAAGCTGACTGAAGGTTTTACTGATAGCAAAGGAAGCCAAGAGGCTAGAAGAAACACACTAAGACTAGAGCATAATCTGTGAGAATAAAATGTGCTTTTGTGTGTAGAACTAAAAACATATTTTAGAACATTAGTTTATTTGAACTATAAAAATACTGTAGAACTGAGAGCAGAGAGACTGTAGTTTTCTGAAACAGAAGACACCTTCTAATGCTCTGTATAACTCACATCTATAGAAAAAGCTGGGTTTGAACTTCTAACTTCATGTCTTGTTCAGCCTAGTGGCCATTGAGGCAGAGCCAGGAGGTTAAGGGGCTGGAGTTACAAAAGAGGAAGATCCCTTAAGCTTTGGGGTGAGGCTCAAATACTCATTTACAAAGAAGCTCTAGTATCTCCTGTGAAGGACAAAGACTGAATTAAGTACAAAAGAGAGAAATGCAAGCCATCTCCATGACACAGAAGGATAACACCTTCACTTTTGCCAAAACCAGCTGAGTTCCATTGTACAATGTGCTTAACAGCACTGTTATGGAAGGATGGGAGTGTCCATTCTAGGAGGGTGGAAGAGAGCAAGATACCCATAACTATAATCTCATGGGTTAGGGGTAGTATTGCAGTGGGCTTCCTGAGGGAGGGCTTTTGGTTCAACAATCCACCACCTGGGGGTAGCCCTCATTTCTGAATGAACAGGTGCATGCATTCACAGGAGGAGGGCATTATGAGTCCCCACAGAGGTGAATCAGCCTGCCCACCCCCCACCCCCAAGACTGAGTTTAGGGATTTACACAAATGATTTCACTAACAGGATGCCAATGAAAGTGCAAACTACCCAAAGTCTGCCCGAATGGCAAACCCTCAGGGCAACTCTTGCCCTGACAAATCTGGGGGCTCACCTACTATGGAACAAATGGGCTTGAGACCAACAGTGAGAGGCTTGAAGGGCAGCAGTTGGGGGGAGCAATGCAGTTTACCAGAGTGGATCCATATTGTGATATTCATGTAGAAGTCCAGTAAGAGTGAGATGGCCTTAGTAGTGCCCTCTAGAGGAGGAGTATCTACAACCTTTGGCTTATTGGTGTAAGACATGAGAGGGGAAGAAATTCAGACATGTTTACACTATGTCAAAGAAATGTTTGTAAAGTATGCACTGGATATCTCCAATAGAAAGAGTGTGACCATTAGGTGTACTGGGATATGGATTAGGTTACAAAAGCAGGCTCAGAAATATGAGTATATAACATCCTATACTGATGACAGAGTGGAAGTAATATGGAAATGCCATTCGATATGTTTCTTTATAAGAATTTAAGGAAGTATTATCAATTTTGACAACACAGCAAAACAACTCAAGGTATAAGTTAATATTTTCAAAAGGACACAGTATACAAAGATAATTGATGACTGAAAGGCAAGAAGTAAGTGAAACTAACCTTCTTGATGTTTTAAACAATTATTTTGCTCATCTCCAGATAGCTTAAGATATCATAGCACTTGCAGATGTAAAAGCAGCAATATAAAAGATTAGTGACTATTGCAGAGGAAGGTGAACTATAAGCTGTAAGAGCACAGGACACAAAACCAGTGCTGATGCATCTAGAAAAAAAAATTAATGAATGTTTTATTGAAGATGTAGAAATGATTTGCTAGCAGATGGGAGAAAGAGCAGGTCCTAGTCCATGGTTTTAAGCAGACTCATTGTCAGCAGGTTATAGAAAAAAATAAATTTGCTAAAAATATGCCAGAAGAAAATGCCTTTCTAGAATATGACAGTGTCTGAGGAATGAAGGGATAATGGAATCAATTAATGGTCCAGAAGCATATCATTTTTTTTTTATAAACTCATTCCAGGCAAAATCAAATCAAAGTAACTGCAGATGAGTTAAACAAATTATGAAATACCTAAATGTGATACAACTTTGGGTCACATTAGTAGCAGAATATGGGCATTAAGGAAAAAAGATGGTATATGATGACTAGAGACATATAGTTATTCAATGTATGACATCAGCTACCCATTTCTATCACATCAGGGATTATGGCACAAGTGAAAAGTGATTTTAAAATAATTCCATGTTTAGATATTATAAATGCATTTTTCCTAAGCCTTTAAAGCCTAAGTCAACTTTAAAATCTGTCTTTATATTGACAATCTACAGTATCTGATGACTGAACTATCTCACTATTTTTACAGTTCACAGTACTTTTTTGCCAGGTTGTAGCTAAAATATATGAGCCTTTGAATTTTGTAGACAGCATATTACACTCCTCTAACTGCATATTAATTCAAACTCCTTTACTAAAAGAACATTATGTAATTAGGCATGCTAGATGCAGTGCTATGGAAAAGGCAGGCCATGAAAGAAATTTACAAGGTCTGCTTGACTACACTGGAAGTACAGTACATAGGGGTAAAAATAACTAGTTTTCACAGAATATCCCCGGGTAATCAGGTGCTAGCTATTGTTTCCACTTACTTACCGGCCAGTTTTCTTTTATAATTTGTGAAGGTTTCTAGTGCTGCTTCAGTTTATTTTTATTTCTTTTATTTATTTTGAGCTTGGTAACCAGGGTAAGGTAGTGATCCTATTATTTCAGTCTCAGCACAGGGGTTACTGTAATTTCAGTAGGGGATTTATTAAAGATGATGCATGTTGAGCGCAGCCTTTGCATAATTTGGGAAACGGCGCACAAAAAGATACGGATTCATTGGAATGGGCCCCTGAAGCTGTATCAATATTTTTCAGAAGTAAAATATGAACTATAGGGAGCAGTGGCTTTAATTGCAACTGATTCTTCATAGCATTTTTTATACGTAAGTGTATCTAGATGATGAAGCTAGAGATGCTGTTTTGTTACATATTTGGCCAATGCCACAGGAGGGTGTTATATAAAGAAACATAACGCTTCATTGGTTAACAAGTGCTTGCATCATCACACATGAAACCAGTGAGTGGCTACTTGGCCTTGACCATATACACTGGACTGGGGTGGGGGGGGGGACCTCTCACAATACCCAGGCAGAGTTTCTTGAAGAAAATAAAAAGTCACATTTAAAAAGATAATCTTTTTGATGGGTTATTGCTGTAATGAGATGCAATATAATTAGAGCACAATAAGACATTATTGAAATGCCAAGTGCCAACAAACAAAAAGTAAATGAAAAAAAAAAAAACAGTTGAAAAGTGAATATTGAACATCACTCCTCCTAAAACCTTCTTTATTGCAGGGGGTCAAACCTTCCTACATCCCCACACTTACAACTCTGAGATCATTATACTTTGGAGAAAAAGGATTATTCTGAGAAATGTCCATTTTGAATTTAGTATCTGTAAGTGCAGATATTAGGCTATTCATTCTCAGCATGATGGGACCTGCCAGACCGGTTCCCGACATTTCAAATGGTGGCCATCAAGGCTACATCCATTATGTTATTTTAATACAATCCTGACATTTTGTAAGAATGGGATTGTACCAGAATACACCATCTATTAAGTGCTCATTGGATAATTCCACAGATTAGACACACTGTGGGTTTTACACACATCACAAGATGACTTAATTAAAGTTTCATTTTTTTTCTAAAAGGTTTACCCCAACGGGTGTTGATTGTCAGTGAATGAAAAGTGACTAGTTGAATTTGAAGAAAAACTTGCAGTTTCTGAAAAAAAAATACAAACTATTTCTTTCCAATTCTGATGCAGTATGCAGGTTCTAAGTGACAGCTGTGTCCAGACAAAAGGTGAAACCCTTTTCTCCCCATTCAGCAGTCAAAACCAGAGAAGACTCCCAGATGTTCATAAAGAGAATGTGAGACTGGTACCATGTGATATGCTATTTCTAGAAAATGCAGTGAGACTGGTGCCATGTGATATGCTATTTATATATAATCCAGTGAGACTTGTGCCATGTGATATGCTATTTCTAGATAATGCAGTGAGACTGGTGCCATGTGATATGCTATTTATATATAATCCAGTGAGAATGGTGCCATGTGATATGCTATTTATATATAATCCAGTGAGACTGGTGCCATGTGATATGCTATTTATATATAATCCAGTGAGACTGGTGCCATGTGATATGCTATTTCTAGATAATGCAGTGAGACTGGTGCCATGTGATATGCTATTTCTAGATAATGCAGTGAGACTGGTGCCATGTGATATGCTATTTATATATAATCCAGAGAGACTGGTGCCATGTGATATGCTATTTCTAGATAATGCAGTGAGACTGGTGCCATGTGATATGCTATTTCTAGATAATGCAGTGAGACTGGTGCCATGTGATATGCTATTTCTAGATAATGCAGTGAGACTGGTGCCATGTGATATGCTATTTCTAGATAATGCAGTGAGACTGGTGCCATGTGATATGCTATTTCTAGATAATGCAGTGAGACTGGTGCCATGTGATATGCTATTTATATATAATCCAGTGAGACTGGTGCCATGTGATATGCTATTTATATATAATCCAGTGAGACTGGTGCCATGTGATATGCTATTTCTAGATAATGCAGTGAGACTGGTGCCATGTGATATGCTATTTATATATAATCCAGTGAGACTGGTGCCATGTGATATGCTATTTCTAGATAATGCAAATGGTAGTGTTCCACAGGGAGATGGACTAGGGACAGAAATTTAAATGGTTTCTCTTGGATATTTTCCAGTATTTAGTATGGACCACCATTATGTTTTGTTACAGTTGCATCTCTCTTTCTAAATGGCTATAGGTGTTTCCATTCAAAAATCAATATTGTCTTGCCAGATTGTTGTCAATGCATATTTTTGCCCATTGGGTTTGTCTAAGAATTACAGAGAGTGACAATGGCCTTTATTTTGTGAGCCATCTGATAAAAGCTTTATTGGAGATATGGCAAAGATTCCATATTCCCTCTCATACAAAGTCAACAAAAATATCCGAAAAAGTAAACCTGACTTTGAAAAACAAATTGGCAGACTTTATTATGGAAAAGGGAACAACTGGCTGCAGTGTCCACTTCAGGTATTAATGGCCATTAGAGCTGTGCTTTCAAGAGTTTATTGGTGTATATTTTGACTCTCAGAATCATGTCACAGGAAAATATCTATATCTATATGTGTGTGTGTGTTTGTGCGTGTGTGTGGTGCATGTGTACGTGTGTGTGTGTGCGTGTGCGTGTGTGTGTGTGTGTGTGTGTGCGTGCGTGTGTGTGTGTGCGTGCGTGCATGTGTGTGCGTGTGTGTGTGTGTGTGTGTGTGTGTGTGTGTAAGTGTGTGTGTGTGTGTGTGTGTGTGTGTGTGTGTGTGTGTGTGTGTGTGTGTGTGTGTGTGTGTGCGTGCGTATGTGTGTGTGTAATAACAAAACATATTTAGCTTTATGGAGCTTTAAATTTTAAAATCTGAGGTTAAAGACTTAGGACAAAAACAAAGACATGGTAGGCATTTATCACAGTCTGTCCTAAACTAATTTTTCACAAAAATTAGAATCTGTGGCAATGCTATCCACTATGGGTTGCTATGAAAAATTAATAGCCATTAAAAATATGATATTTAAGGGTCAAGTTCTGATCCTGTAATACTTAATTTCTCCATTAGTACTTGGGAAAGAATTATCAGCGGTTAAACAGACTGTGAAAATAATAATTCTCCTCAAAAGCAAACTGATCATATTAGAATCGTGCCTATTGGAGATAGGTTTTTCTGGAAGAACAGTAAATTTCGTATCATAGCTGTTGGGCTAGTTATATTACCCTTTGCATTGGATGTTAGCTGGTATATTTTGTTGACACACTAATGTTTATGGAGATCAAGCTTAATTTCAACTATGTGTTTGCATAAAAGCTACTCTATGCAATACTGTCAAAGCAAAAAAAAGTCTGAAATATGGCAAGTCTGTAGCTAGTTGGGTTTGATTTCATTGGCCTGAATGTACCCATAAAGACTTAAAAAGTAAAATATCATGGGCATTCAGAAGACTTGTAGCTGAAAAAGTGTTTTATCCTTAAAGAGTGTTTTGCATATATCCCATGGACCACCACTACAGTAAGTTTAAGTTTTACACAGTGAAGACTCTATTTGCCTGCATCTTTCCTTCAGTTTTTACTGAATTGTTTGTCTATGTGAGTTTTTTCCTTTTGATGTTTTAATGTTGTATCTATGTTCACCAGTGAGAGTGGGGAGCTCTGAACAGCCTACCTGCCCTTGGAGGAGTGGTTTCTGCCCAGAAACTGTAGTTTTATTGGCCATTTTGAGCTAATTTCTATCTCTTTCATCTTTCTGATATAAGAACTGCATTTGCACAGTTTTGCGCACCAGGCAGTGCCGGTTAGCTAGGGTTAAACTATTCCTGACTCCACTAACTCTACTCTTCAGTTTTTCCATTGGAACTAGATAAACTTTCAACTTTAGCACTCAAACCATTAATTTTACAGCCCAGCACTTGCTTAAAACTCATAACAAGCACTAAATACCTCTAGCACCAGCCCCCCTTATATTGTCCAGAAGGACAAGGCTCTCTATTCGTCCCCACAAGTCAATCAGAAAAGCAGCTCACTCTACCTATTCAGGCAAGTCCAAAGGGCAGTTTCCATTGTACTCTCCAGTCCAACTGGTGAATCTGGGCATTTTGAGCAATGTTACAACTGCCTCATGTACACAGACAACCCTCTCCTCCTTCCACCAAACACTAATAAATGCGAGAGATGTAATTATACAGCCAGACTGGAGGCAAAGCTCTCTCAACCCCAGACTGTAACTGACTGTCAAGAGGAGAAGGGTAATACTTGCAACACACCACCAGTCTCACATAGACCTAACAAACCAACACAGGCAAATAACACACATAAATACACAAAAACATACTCGGAGGCTCTAAATAAAAATCTGCAAAAGCAACATTGACGTCCAAAGCAGACATCCAAGCAACCTCCACAACCCATCACCAACCATGAAACACATACTTCACATAAGCAGTGTTGCAGCCTTAAGGCAACATAACATACCCAACACACTAATGATAGGCGACTCTATAGTCAGACACACTGATGTCCCACTAACTAGGCTGGACAAGGAGAAGGTTACAGTTTGCTGCCTGTCGGGTGCCAGGATCCGCCACATAACACAAGCACTCAGGTCACTCCAGAACAAGTACAAACATGACTCTGTCATTGTACATGTTGGTGTGAATGACCTGAGATGTACCTCCCTGGACTTCATGAAAAGAGACATGGAAGAGCTCTCTGATCATGTAGCCCAGGCAGGTATGACCCTGACCCTGAGTAGCATCCTGCCTTCACCAAGAATGATGCCACAGTATAAAGAAAAAATGATCAACTTCAACAATTGGCTAAGTTTCTGGTGTCATTCAAAGGGGATTCAGTATCTGTCTGCCTGGGATGACTTGCTCGACAAGCCATGTTGCTTCACAAGAGATGGCTTGCACCTGTCGCCCTTAGGCTTTCGAATACTGGTAAAGGCTCTTGTCACCCCCATAGTGCCTTTTTTAGGCAAGGCTCAAAAGACACACCCACCACCTAAAAGCACAAGTAACCAAAAACTGAGGGTTGTTGTTATTGTTATTGTGTCTTTTGGCTTTTCCTGGTTAGGGGTCGCCACAGCGGAACTCCGGTCCACTAATGATTGGCAGTAGATTTTTACGTGCCGAGTTGCCAGCTCTGACGTACAACCTTCAACGAAGGTACGCCCATTCATGCATGCCTCCACACAAAAGACGCTCTAGCTGAGAATCGAACAGGACAACGTCTGTCTGTGAGGTGACAATGCCACCGCAGCACCCCCACTGCAGTAACCAAAAACTGAGGGTAATGCTACTTAATACCAGAAGTCAAAACCTCAAAATGCATGCACTCGAGGCACTCCTCAATATGGAGAACATCGATATCTGTGCAGTAACAGAAACCTGGTTTAAGGATCCAGAGAGCACCCCAGCACTACCAGGATATAACTCATACCATTCCTTTCAGCCACAGAACCCGAACCGAAACACAAAAATGTGGGGGTGTATCCATATTCATCAAGGATACTCACACCTCCAGGTTAGTGGCACAGCACAATGCATCAGAGATCATCCAAGTGCAACTAACAATTGGCAAAACTGCAAACCAAATTGTAGCTTGCTACAGATCACCCACCATGGCCCAGGACCCCCATTCTGCATTTCTGGAGACACTGGGAAATATGAAGGTTCTACCAAACACCCTAATACTGGGTGATTTAAACTACCCAAACATTAAATGGGAGAACCACTCAAGTACTAACTCCCTTGCCCAATGCTTTCTAGAATTTATAAACTCGAACGCCCTGGATCAACTGGTCAATACCCCCACCAGATGGAACAACATATTGGACCTGGTCATCACCAACATGGGCGACCGGTGTTCCACACCTGACGTCAACCCCTTGCTGGTTAGATCAGACCATAGATTAATCACTCTGGATATTCACATTCCGCTCACAACCCCAGTCAAGGAAACCACCATGAAAAACTTTTCAAAAGCAAACTTTGCATTGTTTAAGATCGAGGTGGAAAGGTTCATAGCCCCCATGCCAATGGACAATGCTGTCCAAGCTGCTGAAACCTATACAAATGCACTCTATGATCATCTGCAGGAATGCATGGATCAGGCTATCCCAAGTAAAACCAAGACTCACTCCTCCAAGAAAAGGAAACCAGTCTGGTGGACCCCTGCCATAAACAGGCACAACAATAGAAGGAAGAAACTAGTACAGATAAGAGCAAAATCCCTAGAAGGACAGACATCCCTGATCAGTATCAGCAAGAAACTACGATCCCTCATTAAATCATCCAAGGCTAGCTTTGAAAGAAAAATTGCCAAGGACACCAAAGATAACCACAAAGCGTTCTTTAGCTATGTCAAGAACCTTAGTGGAAACTCTCAGATCTGTTCTGAGTTGGTGCAGAACTGCACAAAATGCACTGAACCGACTGATATTGCCAACATTTTGGCAGACAGGTTTAGTGCAAACTTCACACCCCTCTCACCCCCTAAAGGACTCATAACCATACCAGAAGAATGTAAGACCCCGACAATCACCGACACACAGGTTAAAACAGCCCTATCCAAAGTGAAAAACACAGCCTCAATGGAACCGGATGGTGTCCCAAGCTGTGTCTTACAAGAGTTCCAAAATGAACTAACCCCTCACCTAAACACACTGTTCAAACTCAGCCTCTCTACAGGCTACATACCCACAGAGTGGCGCACAGCAACAGTTATCCCACTTCACAAAGGTGGCAGCACAATGGACACCAGGAACTATCGCCTTATAAGCCTGACTAGCCTGGTCTGCAAGGCTATGGAGTGCATCATCATGAAACTTATTAACAGAGACACTGGGAACCTCCAAAATTTGAACCCCTCCCAGTTTGGCTTTGTTAAGGGCAGATCATGCTTCCTAAACCTGGTGGACTTCTTTGAGACAGTTACCAAGGCATTAGATGAGGGTAAGGAGGTCCACATAGCCTATCTAGACCTTGCAAAGGCTTTCAACACCATTCCCTATTTTGGTATTATAGACAAACTCACCAACCTGAGCATTAACCCCTATGTCACAAGACGGGTTGCAAATTGGCTTACGGACAGAACTCACATGGTGAGAGTTGCAGACTCTAGGTCCAACTCTAAACTGGTTACAACTGGCGTTCCCCAGGGCTCAGTCCTAGGACTCCTCCTGTTCGGTATATACTTCTCAGAGGTACAGGCAAGCACAGGAGGACTTTGGCTGACCAAGTTCACAGACTGCAAACTAGGGGCCATAATTGATTCTCCGGCTGATACAGTCACCCTCCAGAAGGGTCTCACAGAGACAGATACCTGGTGTCAAAATCATGGCCCCAAGCTGAATGCCAAAAAATGCATAGTCATCCCCTTTGGAATAAACAAAGTACCCACAAACTACCACATAGGTGATAGTCACCTAAATACAGAAAAAGTAATAAGGGATCTGGGGACCCAAGTAGATAGCAATCTCTCCTTTGATAATCATATTGCCAAGGTGGTTAGACCATCCTTCTACGTGGCCCACTTAATCCCAAAAGGGTTTGCATCCAGATCAAACGAGGTTATTGTGCCTCTCTACTCATCACTTATTAGACCCATTATAGAATACAACGCTCCATTTGGGATGTACCTTACAAGACACCTGCAACAGCTGGAAAGACCACAAAGATACCTCACCAAGATGATTACTGACCTCAAACAGATGACCTATGCAGCCCAACTAAAGAAACTCCAGCTGTACTTGGTTGCATACCGCTTACTAAGAGGTGATCTCTGCTTGACATACAAGGCCATGTCCAACCCAGAATTGATGGATATGCTCCACCTAAAAAAAACAAATCCCTGAGAGCCACACACTCTAGGGATATAAACTTCACCACAATGATAAATAGGAAGTACTGGAGGGATAGATTCCTGACCCAGAGACACCCTATGCTTTGGAACAAGATTCCAATATACATCAGGCAGAGCCCTTCACTAGCACTCTTCAAGAGGAACCTTGACGGGTGGATGGGAAACAGAAAATTTATCCCGGGGATCACTGCAGTGGCTCTGCTGGACAGAGGCGCAGGGAACTAATGGCTCTGCTGGTCAGAGGCACAGGGAATTAATGTAAGGGGTGGCGAAAGCCAACACATTTGCTAGGCTTATAAATGCCCTCAGGCAGTTAGCCTAGTACTTACCTATGAACCTATGAACCTATACATAACTACCTATCTTGTTGTGTTGTCTCACAGCCATAGATAAAGCTGAGTTAGAATGTGTGATTATTTGTTGGAAGGTGTTGTGGGTTTTTAATACTTATTGTCAGGACTTTGAAGTCTTCACTGACAGCACATTGTAGCAGTATCCATAAATCTTCTTCAATAATTCTCTTACTCTATTTCGTTCATTACATGGGTATAATGAAGAAAGGTATATAAATGTTTCCTTCATCAGAGGCAATTTGTACGTCCCAGTACTTCAGAAGGTCACTACAAGTGTTATAACATTTTGTAGTACAGTTTTTTCCTGGATGAGAAACCTTGTGTGATGAGGTCTGCCACATAGAAGGATTTCCTGACTACTGAGGCGATGTGTCCCAAGGTCTCTTATCACACTTTCAGTGTTAAATCAACTTCCACCTATGTGGTAGTTCATGGGTACAGGGTTTTTACCAAAGGGGGTGACAATGCACTTTTTGGCATTGAGCTTGAGGCCATGGTTTTGGCACCAAGCATCTGTCTCAGTGAGGACCTTTTCTAGGATGTCCACATCATTATGAGTCTCGATTATGACTCCTAGTTTGCAGTCATCTGTGAACTTCATTAGCCAAAGGCCTTCTGTGTTAGCTTGTACTTCAGAGATGTAGATATCAAACATGATAGGACCCAGGACTGAACCCTGTGGTACTCCACTTGTCACTGGTCTAAAGTCAGATTTGGACTCTGCTACTTTCATAGTGTGGGTTCTCTCAATGAGTCAGTTGGCAACCCATCTTGTGACATAGGGATTTAAACCTAGTTTAGTGAGTTTATCTATAATTCCAGAGTAGTGGATGGTGTCAAAAGCCTTGGTGAGATCTAGATAGGCTGTGTGAACCACCTTATCCTCATCTACAGCTTTGGTGACTGCTTCAAAGAAGTCTATCAGGTTTAGGAGACATGATCTGCCATTTATAAACCTGAACTGGGTGGGGTCCAGAGTTTGGAGATTACCAATATCTTTCTTTATAGATTTCATGATGATACATTCCATGGCCTTGCAGACCAGGCTCATCAGGCTAATGGGGCAGTAGTTCCCAGGGTCCATGGTGCCCCCCCCCTTTGTGGAGTGGGATAACTGTCACTATGCACCATTCAGAGGGCACAAAGCCTGAGGTGAGGCTATGATTAAACATGGTGCTTAGGTGGGGTGCCAGTTCATTCTGTAGTTTATGTAGAACACAGCCTGGGATGTTGTCAGGTCCCATGGATGCTGTGACCTTGGCTTTGGAGAGTGTGTTTTTTACCCGTGCAGCCGTGATTACAGGAACTTTGCATTCTTCTGGTATAGAGATGGGCCCTTTAAGGGGTGAGAGGCCATAAAGTTAGCACTGAACCTATCTGCCAGGATGCTGGCAATATCAGTTGGTTCTGTATATTTAGTGCCATTGTGCTGTAACTCAGAGCAGATCTGAGTGTTGCCATTGAGATTCTTGACATAACTATAGAATTTTGTTTTCATATCTAGCTTTGGAGGATTTTATAAGGGATCTCGACTTCTTACTGAGGCTGACCAGGGAGTTTCTCCAATCATGGGATTTTACTCTTTTTTGCAACAGTTTCTTTCTTCTGTTGAACAGTTTGTTTATGGTAGGGGAGCACCAGATTGGCTTCCTTTTCTGTAGGCTAGCATCTTGGTTCTGTTAGGGATAGCATGATCCATGCACTCGTGTAAGTGCTTATAAAGTGCATTTGTGTAGGATTTAGCAGTCATACCTCTATTGTCCATCTGCATGGGTGTTGTGAAGTTTGCCTCTTCTGTCTTAAGAAGCGTGAAGTTGGCTTTGGAGAAATTTTTTACGTTGGTTTCCCTAATAGGGGATGGGGGTGGGATGTGGATGTCTAGGGTGATTAGCTTGTGGTTGGATTTGACCAATGAGGAACTGACCTGTGGTGTGAAACACCGGTCGCCCATGTTGGTGATGACCAGGTCTAGGATATTACTGCCCCTGGTGGGGGTGTGGATAAGTTGATCCAAGGTGTTGGAATTTATGAATTCCAGAAAATGTTGAGCAAAAGATTTGGTACATGAGTAGTTTTCCCAGTTAATGGTGGGGTAGTTGAAATCAGCCATTATTAGGGTGTTGGGTTGTACCCTAATATTTTCCAGTGCATCAAGAAATGAGGAGTGGGAATCCTGGGACATGGTGGGGGATCTGTAGCAAGTTACAGTTTGGATTGTGGTCTTGCCTAGAGTTAGTTGCACTTGGATAATCTCGGATGCATTATGCTGAGCAACTAGCCTGGAGGTGTGGATATCCTTAATAAATATGGACACATCTTTGCCTTTAGTGTTTTGGTCCAGGTTAGGTGGCCAAAAGGTGTGGTATGAAT
Organism: Protopterus annectens; assembly: GCF_019279795.1. NCBI lineage: Eukaryota > Metazoa > Chordata > Ceratodontiformes > Protopteridae > Protopterus > Protopterus annectens. Next base: position 73,237,210 of record NC_056746.1, read on the forward strand.
TATAGCCTGGTAATGCAGGGGTGCTGTCTGGAGCCTTGAACCAGGTCTCTGTCACTGCACAGATGTTGATGTTTTCCATTTTAAGGAGTGTCTCGAGTGAGTGCATTTTGAGGTATAGACTTCTAGCACTGAGTAGCATTACCCTCAGATTTTGCTTACTTGTACCTGTTACGGTGGTGAATTAGTCATTTGAACCTTGATTAAAAAAGGCACTATAAGGGTGGCAAGAGCCTTAGCCAGTATCCGGAATCCCAAGGGTGCCAGGTGCAGGCCATCTCTGGCAAAGCATCGTGGTCTGTCAATCATGTCTTCCCAGGCAGACAGATACTGGATCCCCTTAGAATGACACCAGAAGCTTAGACAATTGTTGAAGTTAATCATTTTATCCTTGTACTGTGGTATCATTCTGGGTGATGTCAGGATGTTACTCAGGGCTAGGGTCATACCTACCTGGGCTACAAGATCGGAGAGCACCTCCATGTCTTTTTTAATGTAGTCCAGGGAGGTACATCTCAGGTCATTCACACCAACATGGACAATGACAGAGTCATATTTGTACTTGTTGTGGAGTGACCTGATTGCATGCGTTATGTGGTGGATCTTGGCACCCAATAGGCAGCTGACAGTAACTTTCTCTTTGTTTAGCCTGGTGAGTGGAACATCAGAGTCACCTATGACTAGAGTGTTGGGTACATTGTTATGCCTTATTGGCTGTGGTTGAGTGGCACACTGAGTTTGTGGGCTCTGTGTCACTTGGGTTGTGTTGGGGGGTGGAGGTTGCTTGCGTCTTTGCTTTGGAGGTCTCTGGGCAGATTTTTATTGAGAGCCTCCACGAATGTAAGTATGTGTTTTGTGTTTCTATGTGTGTGTTTTGGTGGTGTAGGTTTTGAGGGACTATGTGATGAGTGTGGTGTGGCACAAGTGTTTACCTTTTCCTCTTGACTGTCTAGTCCAGTCATGAGTGAAGAGAGCTTTGCTGCCAGTTTGGCTATATAAGTGCATCTCTCACAGGTTGTAGTGTTGGGTGGTAGGAAGAGAGATTGTCTGTGTACATGAGGCAATTGCTGCATTGCCCCAAGATGCCTAGATTCATCAAGTAGACAGAAGAAAACACTGGGAGCTGACCCTTAGACATGCCTGGATAGGGGCTTATTTATTAAGTACTAAAAAATAGATGATTCTGAAACTATCTCCCTCGGTATATAATATTCTAAAGCCTATCAAGAACCAGAAAAATAAAAAAAACTACCACAACAGTATTACATAACAGCCTGATCTAAGTATCTGATAAGCAGAATCCAGATAATGAAAGGGTGTTTCTGTTATCTTGAAGAGCCCCAAATAAAAGTTAATGGTGTTAAAGCGCTATCTGATTACAATCTTTCAGTTATATGACATGCTGCAATAGTACTGGAATTCTCAACGTATTACTGGCATGCAGTATTAGAAGTGAGTTAAGGTTGTGACTGAATATAAATGCAGACTAGAAACAAATACATAATGGTTTCTATCCCTGGCTAGTTAATGGGCCACTATATGACTTCATAGTCTCCACTCATTAATAAATCTGCTAGCCAGGACTGAGATAATTTATTTGCTATAAAGAATGCTAGACTGCATCTTCACAATGCACCTCTTAAAATCGATGCAATTGTAGTCATGACTGATTGACAATTGCTGCTCATCACTGCACGATGTTATTTCAATGTCTGCTTTAGCTAATTATAATAGTTTTTCAGTTGACTGTATATGCTTGCTACTAATAAACAGCAGGTTAGCAGGCATATTTGTGTGTGTGTGTGTGTGTGTGTGTGTGTGTGTGTGTGTGTGTGTGTGTGTGTGTGTGTGTGTATGTGTGTGTATGTGTGTGTGTGTGTGTGGAGGGGAGGGGCATTTGTGCATGCACACTGTCTTTAGAGTAACTTAATTTGAAATTACTGAATCTGGCTCTCTCTCTCTGTCTCTTTTTCTTAAATCTATTTTAAAGTATAACTTGTTTGTGATATTGCAATATTTTTGCTTATTGTTTTTTAAATAACTACAGCATTTCACCAAAGCTAACATTAGTTCACAGGGACCTAATATAAAGATCTAAAATTTGTTATAAAACAAGTCACAGAGTTGTTTAGTCTCAAAGCAGACATTCCATGTTTACTTACTTTATACAAAGAATGCAGATAAACAGATGTAAGCCATGTATGGTACACTGGTCAGTTTTGCATTATCAACATTGATCATGAGAACTACATCTACCAGGAGTAGCACTGTGATTTCCATGGCCCTGGCAAGAATTTGGGGTGCTACCTGAATGTGAGTTATGTCTGCTGGAAGAACTCTCATCACAACTACATACAGGACCACAACCACATGGCCAACCAAATCTGGGTGTGGACACTGCAATCAGTGATAGAGCAGTGGAAATGTACCACTATGGGAGCAGGATCCTGCATTACCACTTTGGCTAACACTGGATGATGCTGTGGCTCTATGGCCAGATGGATACTGACCCACCCCCAGACATTCCATTACAGACAGTGCCCAATCCAGTGTGTCACTCATCCTGTCCAAGGAGTCACCTACATGGTTCAGGCAGTTCTGCATGTCAGAATGTACAATGTTCAGTGCTCACTCTCCCTCCCTCTTCTGAGGCCTTTGTGGAACTTTCCTGTGCCTTCATGATGGCCCTACACATATGTTGTATGGCGGCTACTGACACACCAACATCAGGAGCAGGGTGAACTGCAGAACTCCTCTGAGCACCTACACCACCCTGCTTGTGTGGCACCCCACCCTCACGATGGCTACAGAGAGAATCAGTCAGTTCTGCAACTGAAGTAACAACACTACTCTAATCGTCTGTGTCACCCTGAACCTGCTCAATGTACAATAACTATGTTTATTAAAGAAATGTATCATTACTGCTTGCTATAGTAGCCCAATATAATATGTGTAAATTATGTTAAACATGACAATGATGATGTTTAATGTAGAATGGTCATACATAGGTCTGATGTGCACAATGTTTTTGTTCTAGTTATTGAGTTCTCACATATCATAAGTATCCATTTATAACAGTATGTGTTATGACGTATGTATGTAACTTAACCTACCATGTCCTACTCGGGTCATGCGGCTATATGCAGCTGAGATTTATTTCCAAACCCCGACATTGTATTTTACGTAGCAATGGAGTCCCATGACCAAGTAAAGTCACAAACATAGAGGCATCTCTTAAGTATATCTACATTCAGTCTTAAATTACTATACCTCTAAATGCCATGTTAACAAGTAAGTTCTCCTGTAGTAGTGAATTTTAATGAGCAAAGTTAAACATTTTATCATTTTTCTCTTCTGTTCAATTCCCAGGTAGTACTACTTAATCTTACCACTGTCGGTGTTTAACTACTGAAATGCCAAAATGTCACAAGTCATACAATTTTTCCTGCAACCAACCATGATTATTACTAGCATATCAGTGTTTAACATTGTGACACGTCTCAACAATTTGAGCATTGCACATGGCCAAATCTCACTGCCATTTTAAACACCTTCCATGCTTCTTGATTTAATCAGTGTCAATGTGTCTGGCAAGCCATTGCTGTGCTTCCAATTTTGTACGTGCAGCTAGCAAGGCTGTGTGTCTTTGTTACACATGAGATCTGAATTAGGTCCCAGTGCAGAACCATACTTCTAGCTTGACTGCTGCAGACATGGATAGTGATTGAAGGGATGGTGTTCTGTTTAGAGTACAAAGGTGGAGTGTTGAGGAGCCCAAGATTTTTTTGGTATTCCTGGTGAAGTGCTACAGCAGGAGGCTACTGCAGGGGGTGGATATACTGGGTCTTGGTATAAGGCTGAGGCTTGAAATAGCTCCTCCAAGGCTTCTTCAGTGCAACTGGCATCCTTTGCACTGGTGAGTAATGCCATCACTGCTATAGTGGCATGAAGAGGCGCAAGAGGATCTCCTGAAGCAATGGGAGGATTAATTTAAGACAACAAACACAATGTAATTGTGCAAGTACACTGAACCATCATCTGTCTGTGATATGGCACCAGTTATTCGGCCCACTCAGCTGTTCATTATGTTTTCATTTATATATTTCTTCTTTCTCTTTTTGTACTGTACAGCTGCAGCATAGTTAGCAGAATACTGTGACGGTTATCAGGAGAGACTAACACACCTCACAGAGGTACAGCATATGTATGCATATGTTTTGACTGGAAGGCACAGAAGTATTCTCAGTCAATCGCTATATATCACCTCGAGTAGGCATACCTTAAGTTTAATATCAAGCTGGCTCCAATAGCTCTTGGTTATTGCATTAAGCAATAAGTACATCAGATAAATTATCTGTTCATAGGTTCATAGGTTGATACTAGGCTATCTGCCCTAGGACATTTATAAGCCTAGCCAAAGTGTGTTTGGCTTTCGCCACACTTTTAGATTAGTTGACTGTGCCTCTGTATAGTAGGTCACAGAAGATAGCCATTTTAAGGTTAGTTTACTGTGCCTCTGTCTAGTAGGGGCACAGAAGAGATCCCAGGGGTAAACCTATGATCTCCCATCCACTCGTCAAGATTTCTCTTGAAGAGGGTCATTGAGGGGCTCTGCCTAACATGGATTGGGATTTTGTTCCAGAGTGAGGGGAGCCTCTGGGATATGAATCTGTCTCTTCAGCATGTCTTATTTATTTCTGTGCTGAGGTTTAAGTCCCTGGAGCATGTAGCTCTAAGGGATTTGGATTTCCTGAGGTGGAGCATGTCCATTAATTCTGGGTTGGACATGGCTTTATACGTCAGGCACAGATCGCCTCTGAGTAGGCAGTAAGCAACTGAGTAGAGCTGGAGTTTCTTTAGCCTAACTACATAGGGCATCTGTTTGAGTCCCTTGATCCTCTTGGTGAGGTACTTTTGGGGTCTTTCCAGTTGCTGCAGGTGTCGGGTAAGGTACATCCCAAATGGGGCATTGTATTCAATTATGGGCCTGATGAGTGATGAGTAGAGGGGCACAATGACCTCTCTTGATCTAGATGTGAACCCTTTCGTGATAAGGTGGGCTATATAGAAGGTCTTTCTAACCACTTTGGCAATGTGATTGTGAAAGGAGAGATTGCTATCTACTTGGGTCCCCAAATCCCTAATTACTTCTTCCATACTTAATGGATTACCACCTATGTGGTAATTTGTGGGCACTTTGTTTTTCCCAAAGGGGATGACTATGCACTTTTTGGCATTTAGCTTTAGGCCATGGCTCTGGCACCAGTTATCCGTTTCTGTGAGACCCTTTTGGAGGATGCTTGTGTCAGTCAGCGAGTTGTTTATGGCACCCAGTTTGCAGTCATCTTCGAACTTGGTTGGCCATAGTCCTCCCGTGTTAGCCTGTACCTCAGAGAAATATATACCGAACAAGAGAGGTCCCAGGACTGAGCCTTGTGGGATGCCACTTGTAACTTGTTTAGAGTCTGACATGGCACCTGCAATTCTGACCATGTGGGTTCTATCCCTGAGCCGGTTTGCAACCCATCTTGTGACATAGGGGTTGATATTTAAGCTGGTGAGCTTATTTATGATGCCCGAGTGGGGTATTGTGTCGAAGGCTTTTGCGAGGTCCAGGTAGGCTGTGTGGAGTACCTTCCCTTCATCTATGACGTTGGTGACTGTTTCAAAGAAGTCGACCAGGTTCATGAGACAAGATCTGCCCTTAACAAAGCCAAATTGGGTAGGATCCAGTGTTTGGAGGTTCCCAATGTCTTTGTTTATGAGTTCCATGATGATACGCTCCATAGCTTTGCAGACCAGGCTAGTCAGGCTTATAGGGCGATATTTCCGGGGTCCGTTGTGGCACCACCTTTGTGGAGTGGGACCACTGTTACTGTACTCCATTCCATGGGTACATATCCTGTAGTAAGGCTGAGATTGAACAGTGACTTTATGTGAGGGTTCACTTCTTCTTGGAGCTCATGTAAGATGCAGCCCGGGACACCGTCCGGTCCCATTGATGCTGTGTTTTTTGCTTTGGAGAGGGCAGTTATCACTTGTACATCTGTGATGTCAGGGAGGCTACACTCTGTTGGGATAGACATTTGCTCTTTTGGGGGGGATGGGGGGAGTTTGCACTAAACCTGTCTGTTAGGATGTTGGCAATGTCTGTGGGTTCAGTGTATTTTGTGTCATTTTGCACTAACTCAGAGCATATCTGGGAGTTGCCACCCAGGTTCCTGACATAACTAAAGAAGGCCTTGTGATTATCTTTAGCGTCTTGTGCAATTCTTCTTTCGAAGCTGGCCTTAGATGATTTTATGAGGGATCGTAGTTTCTTGCTAGTACTGATCAGAGATGCCTTCATTTTTTTGGGATTTTGCTCTATCATGTAGTAGCTTCCTCCTTCTGTTGTATAGCTTATTTATGGCTGGGGTCCACCAGACAGGTCTCCTGCCTTTGGAGGAGTGAGTCTTGGTTTTATTTGGGATAGTATGATCCATGCATTCCTGTAGGTGTCCATAGAATGCGTTTGTAAAGGATTCTGCGGTTTGGGCCCTATTTTCCACTGGCCCGAGGGCTTTGAAAGATTCCACCTCAGTTTTGAGAAGTGTGAAGTTTGCTTTTGAGAAGTTCTTCACCATGGTTTCCTTGGCTGGGGGTGGAGACAGGATATGGATATCCATTGAGATTAATTTATGGTCAGATCTTACCAATGAGGGGTATACTTCTGGTATGGAACATAGAGTCCCCATGTTGGTGATGATCAGGTCCAATATGTTTTCCTCCCTTGTGGGAGTGGTGATCAGTTGTTCCATACCATTTGTGTTTATAAATTCTAGGAACCATTGGGCGAGGGTGTTGGGGTATGAGTAGTGCTCCTAGTCTATGTTTGGGTAGTTGAAGTCACCCAATATAATGGTGTTTGGAGAGACCTTCATACTCTCCAGTGTTCTCAGGAAAGCCGAGTGGGGTTCCTGAGTTTGGGAGGGTGGTCTGTAGCAGGCTATAAACTGAAAGGCAGTTTTGCCCACTGTTAGTTGCACATGGATGGTCTCTGATGCTTCGTGCAGTGCCACTAACCTGGAGATGTGGGTATCTTTGATGAATATGGATACTCCCCCTCCTTTTGTGGTTCGGTCCGAGTTTTGGGGCCCAAAAGCATGGTATGAGGTATAACCTGGTAGTACTGGGGTGCTCTCAGGAGCCTTGAACCAGGTTTCTGTTACTGCACAGATATCGATATTCTCCATACTGAGGAGAGCCTCGAGTGCATGCATCTTGAGGTTTAGACTTCTGGCATTGAGCAGCATTACCCTTAGTTTCTTTTTCCTTGTGTTGTCTATGGAGGTGGGTTTGTCTTTTGAGCCTTGCCTAAAAAAGGCAGTATGGGGGTGGCAAGAGCCTTGGCCAGTATTCAAAAGCCCAGTGGTGACAGGTGCAAGCCGTCCCTAGCGAAGCAACGTGGCTTATCGAGCATGTCATCCCAGGCTGACAGACACTGGATCCCCTTTGAATGACACCAATACTTTAGCCAGTTGTTAAAATTGATCATTTTGTCTTTATACTGTGGCATCATCCTTGGTGAGGGTAAGATGCTACTCAAGGTCAGGGTCATACCGGCCTGGGCTACATGATCAGAGAGCTCCTTTATGTCTCTTTTCATGTAGTCCAGGGAGGTACGTCTCAGGTCATTCACACCAGCATGGACAATGACTGAGTCATATTTGTACTTGCTTTGGAGTGACCTGCGTGCTTGTGTTATGTGGCGGATCCTGGCACCCGACAGGCAGCTTATAGTGACCTTCTCCTTGTTCAGCCTGGTGAGTAGGACATCAGTGTGTCTGATAATAGAGTCACCTATTACAAGTGTATTAGGTGTGTTGTTTAGCCTTAAGGGCTGTGACTGTGTGACACACTGACTTTGTGAACTATGTGATACGTGGGTATTGTTGTGGGGTAGCGGTTGCTTGGATGTCTGCTTTGGCGGTCTCTGCTGCTTGGGAAGATTTTTATTTAGAGCCTCCGAGTATGTTTTTGTGTGTTTATGTGTTTGGTTTGCTGTTGCGATAGGTCTATGTGAGACTGGATTTGTGGTGTGTGTGGTTACCTTCTCCTCCTGACTGACTGCACCAGTACTGGGTTGAGAGAGCTCAGCCTCCAGTTTGGCTATATAGTTGCATCTCTCACATATATTGAGGTTGTTGGGAGGAGGAGAGGGTGGTCTGTGTACATAAGGCAGTTGTAACATTGCCTCAAGATTCCCAGATTCACCAGCTGGACTGTTGAGTAAACCCAAAACTGACTTTTGGACACGCCAGAATAGTATAAGGATCTACTTTTTGACTGATCAAAAAGGACCAATAGGGAGCCAAGTACTTATAGGGAGTATAAGAGGGTGTAGTGCTTTAGTTTATTAGTGCTTACTTATAAGTTTACTTATACGAGCAACTGCAGGGCTTTAGAATGAAAATAGAGTGCTTACTTTGAGATTTAGAACAGTTCTAAGGAAAAAAGTGAAGAGCAGACTTTGTGGAGCCGGGAATAGTTTAAACCCTTTTAGGCGGCACTGCCCGATGCTGCGCTATGCGCAAAATCATGCAAAACTTCACAAATGCAGGTTTTAAAGCAGAGAAACTGAAAGAGATAGGAGTTGACCCAAAACGGCCAATAAGCTACTAGTTTCAGGGATGAGACCACTCCTCCAGGGACAGATAGGCTGCTCAAAGCTCCCCACTCTCACTGGTGAACAGAGAAGCTTCCTCCTATCCAAGTAAGGATATGGGCAACACAGGAAGCTATACCACAGTCCAGAATTCAGCAAAACCTGAAATCTGGACTAATCTAGTTCAGCAAAGGCAGGAAAAGATAATTTTTTTTTAGTTTTTTTTTGTTTTTTTTTTTTTTTTTTTCAGGAAGCAGCAGAAAAACACACATAAAACACTGTAAATGCTATAAACAGGCTAGTGTACTTTAGTGTGTAGCCCACAACAGTTTCATTTGTGGGTTCAGTATCCACAAACAGATATTCAATTAATTTTACAGGGTACTATTTAAAAAATATTTCAAATTCAATACTGCATGACATGAACAATTCAATATTTGCAGATGCATTTATTACCTTAGCAAGCATATTTCTGATATGGCACAGTGAAATACATGATTCTATTAGTCATATACAATTGTGATTGATTTTATGACGCATTAATGCTGACCCTTCATATCTGGATTTAGCCAAGATGTACTATGTATTTCTCACATTGTTTTGTGTGTTGAAGTAATTAAGTAATTTAACATGCCATTGATCTAATTGCCTCTTTTTGTCTCCCCACCCTATCTCTCCTTTTTTTATTATTTTTTTAATACATTGCTGCTGAAAACAAAATTACATCAGCAAAGGGAGGTGGACCAACCACTGGGGTCACCCCACCATCCCTGCACAGGTGGCTGTGGTGACACCACCACAGGCAGGCAGCACAGACACTCAGCATATCTGGGTCACCTTCTGTCAGTGTTGTCTCCATAACTCGTGCCCTACCTGCTTCATCTGCTTCAGGTAGTTCTGCTCCAGCTGCTAGTACAGAGTTACCCTCTGGGAGTAGTAATAGGGGAGATAGCTATTTTGTCAGAGCTGACAATGCTAGTGGAAGCCATTATGGAGAAGGGAGACATTGCCCAAACTGACAATGTTGGAAAGGTTCTGTGTCATATTGCCAAAATGATGCTACATCCAGCACTGATACAGGCAACTGCCACAGGAGACAATGATGACATTTCTGAGGGTGAGGACTATAATCTCAGTGTTCTCAAGTTGCACTTCTAAGGTCTCTGACTTATTCCAAGTCGTGGTGCCCTGCCGCTATTTGTATCCATCACCATTCCTTTCTGTCTTGTATGTTCTGTATGTATGCACCTTATAGCTAACTTACCATACCTACTTGACCCTCTTATTCCAAAGTACCTTCCCCATCATTTATCTCTCTCTCTGTCCTTAAAAAAAAGGCACCTATCCCACAAAAACATTACATCACATACATAACTCTGTGTTTCACCTGTGTGTCATATTGAAACACTTGATTTGGTGTAATTGGCTATACAACAATATTCTGGTGTTGTCACCAATCCCTGATGTGGTGACTCTCCAAAGTCATGACATTGTGTGTACAATACTACATTTATGTTGTCATGAAATTAATAGCTATTGTGCTCTCCCACTACCCTCCTGCAAAGTTTTATATACTTCTGTGTGTGTCCAATCCTCTACTTGATACCCCCATTTTCACCATTGTACTATTAGCCTTTTTTTCACATGTTTACTCTGATCAAAAAATAGAATCACACATAACACACAAGGCCAGAAATGGCCCATCAAAAAGCCTTCACAATATGTCCTTAGCATTTGCGCGGAGGTCGGCATTGCGCACTCATGCTGAGTAACTATGAATGCTATTTAATTTTCTACAGCAAAGCATGAAGATTTTAATTTCAGCTACATTAGTCAGGTTATATTAATGCAAATGTGCTTAAATCCACTGCTCTATGGGAATACTGAGTAAAGGCAGTCTAAAGGCAGTACTGTGAAACAGTTACTGTAAAAATGCTTAGGCTGCTGGATGTAATGGATTAGAAGTTCCTAGGTGTCATGTTAAGATAATTCCTCTGTCTGAAAACTGATGCTTTTGCATAGTGTCATGGGTTTACAGCTGTAGGTTAAATTGTCATTTCATGACCTGTTGTTATTTCTTGTCCCAGAGACTTCCCATACCCTGGAACAAACTATCTATATCAAACAAAGCTCCTCATTAACACTCTTCAAGACGAATCTTGGTGATTGGTTGGGAAATAGGAAATTCACCCTGAGGATCACTTCTGTGGCTTTGCTCGACAGGGGCACAGGAAAATAATTTTCTTGGGTAGCGAAAGCCAGGATACCTTTTTGGCTAGGCTTATATAGGCCCTAGAGCAATAGCTAGTACCTATCTATGAACCTATGAACCTATGACATTTTAAATTCCTATCATATGGTTAATTGGAAATGTCTGTATTTATCTCCATTTACAACACTTTGTTAACATACCAGTTGAAGAGTGGAACAAGAAAGCATTTGCAAAAAAAATTCCATCCACAAAAGGGAAAGTTACTAAGCCACTCTTATCTTGCTTGGGGCTTAATTTTGGTGAGTTGGTGGTACTCTCCTACCACTCATTAAATTCCTATAGCAAACACTTTATTGCACAGAACATGACAGATTAATAATGAGGAAATAAGTTAGAGCAACACACCACACAGATGGTCCACCATACTAGAGAAAATGCTGTTGCTATTTCTCTCTCCATCTCTTTGCCAGTGTGTTGTCACTGTCCTTCCATTGTGTGATTTAAAGTGAGTGAAGTAAGTGTGCCATTGTGGTGTGATGTGATGATGTTCAAATCTATAGAAGGTTTTTGCATACTTTCAATGGCTCTACCCCAGACATTAGCTAAGTGTTACTGGCTAGTTTTAGTATACTGTTTTATGTATAGCTGTTGCCTACATATTATGAGCCAGTATTATCCTACTTCTTTCAAAAGCGACTTGGTCCCTGTCTCCCTCTCACTCATCTATGCCCCGCCATCTATGTATCTTTCCCTTCTATGTCACTAGTCTTTCTCCTCTGCTTGTCTCTCACTTATCACCACCTGCAGTTCAGGCTGAATGGGAGCACATAGCTTATTGCAAAATCTTGTGAGTTTGTGCCTTCAGCAGCATTAACCTGGCACCCTCCATGCTACAGTGCTTATCTATGTATAGTGAGACTAATATTCTCTTGAGCAAATTGACGCATTAAATGTACAGCATACAGTTCTTGGAGGGTAATGAAGAGTATTACATACATTCTCCTTTTCCGCAATCTGTTGTCATATTTGAACTTTACTAAGTGGGAGTTCCTATGTGGTTTGTTTAGATAATACTGAGATTTGTAGATCTTTCTTGCAATGCTGCCAAGGTTCAAATCCAGATGCATGTCAAAGTGTTTTTGAATGTTTGGTATGACTCATGTGGGTGTAACTGTTGGCTACACCCTTGCTTAGCACACTATTCTCATACTGCTGTATGAATGTGCTTGCTCCCTATTTTGAAGCCCATCTTCTATAGATAATGCCTGAATAATTAACACACATGTCCAGAAATGAACCACAGAGTATCCTCTTATTATGTCTGTATGTCATACCTCTCAACCTCTTAGTGCAAGAAATTGGGACAAAGCCTAAAGTAATGAAGGGACAAAAGCCCCAAAATAGGGACAGATTTTAAATATTGCATTATAAACATTGAACTTTGCTAGAGTAACAGGATTTGTGTTCTCATGCATATTCTGTAGGATATGAAATGTGAAACTCAAATGTCTTACATTATTTAGTGACTTCAATCTTTAGTGATTTGCCAGAAAACCACAAATTCTATATGTAAAAGATGAAATATATGAGGCAAAAATCTGGACAGTCATAGGATCATAGGAAGTTACTAGGCTAATAGCCATAGTCTAGCCAAGTTCTACCATTATTTCCATGATCAGCACCTATTACCCCTGTCCAAGAGGTACACAGGTGGAACTCCCTGGGTGATTTATGGTTACCCATCCAATTGTCCAGATTGTGTTTGAAGAGGGCCAATGAGGTGCTCTGTTTGACATGAAGTGGGAGTCTGTTCTAAAGGTGTGGAAACTCCAGGAAGACAAATATGTCCCTCCAGCAGGTTCTATTAATGTCTTATGCCAGGTTAAGGTCTTTAGAATGAGTAACCTGTGTATCATTTGATTTGCGGATATGCAGCATTTCTAATAAATTAGGATCTGAGATTGCCTTATAGGCAAGGCAGAGATCAGCTCTGAGTAGTCTGTATGAAACAGAATAAAGTGGCAGTGAGTTCACATGATCCACATAGGACAGATGCTGAAGACCTTGGATTTTCCTTGTGAGGAACCTTTGTGGTCTTTCCAATTGTACAGGTGATTGGAAAGGTACATACCAAAAGGGGCATTGTACTCAATTATTGGCCTGATGAGAGAAGAGTATAGGGAGGTTATAACTTCTTCTTTTTCTAGAGGCAATGCCCTTACTTATGAGATGAACAATACAGAATGCCCTTCTTACTAGTGTGAAGACAAGTTGATCAAAGATAAGGTTGCTATCAACCTGTGTTCCCATGTCTCACACCACTAATTGGATACTTAGGGTGTTGCTATTGATGTGGTAGTTAGCAGGAACATTACTGTTACTGAAAGGGATGATAATATATTTTTGCATTGAGTTTAAGACCATGAATTTGGCAGCAATCATTTGTTTGTGTAAGACCTATCGAGAGCTATATTTTGTATGCATTCCTATCACCAATGGTTCAGCTCTTCCCACCTTTTCTGTGTCATCAGATAAACATCATTGGTTCATAACTGTGTCTATAAGCCAGCAGGTACATGCTTAGTTACTTGTATATCATAATAACCCTGTATTATACATATAAGGATCGAAGAACTAAAACTGTCATGACAAATGTGTAAATCACAACACCTGAAACATGAACATAACACATATTTGTTCTGTATTTCATCAGATTCAGACATGGTAATATGTGTGTACTGATTATTTATAAAAAGCAACATAGACTATCTCTAATTCCCATTCAAAATTCATCACTTCAATATATGCATAAACATGCAATAATACTTTACTATGAGCAGCGCAACTGTGCTTGCTACTGATGGCATCCCACAGGGTTCGGTCCTGGGTCCTCTTCTGTTTGGCATCTACTTCTCTGAAGTCCAGGCTAACATGAGGGGACTCTGGCTGACAAAGTTCACAGAAGATTGCAAGTTGGGAGCTATTATTAACCCCCAAGTGATGTTGACATCCTAAAGAAAGGCTTCACTGAGACCAACGACTGGTGTCGGAACCATGGCCTTAAGCTCAATACCAAAAAAATGTGTTGTCATCCCCGTTGGGAAAAACCCAGTTCCCATAAATTACCACATCAATGACAGTCCACCGAACACAGAAGGCGTTATAAGAGATCTGGGAATACAGGTTGACAGCAACCTCTCTTTTGACCACCACATTGCCACTGTGGTCAGAAAGACCTTCTGTGTGCACATCTCATTACCAAGGGTTTTGCATCCAGGAAGAAGAGGTCATTCTCCCTGTACTCTTCCCTCATTAGGCCAATCATTGAGTACATTGCCCCATTTGGCATGTACCTCACTAAACACCTGCAACAACTGGAGAGGCCGCAAAAGCACCTCACCGAGAGGATACTAGGCCTTAAACATTTATCCTATATGGACAGAATAAAAAAACTCCTAACTATTCTTTGTCTCATATCACCTACTTAGAAGCGATTTCTGCTTGACTTACAAAGCCATGTCTGACCCACCTCTGTTAGAAATGCAACGTGTAAAGAAATCCTAATCCCTCTGCACTACATGGTTCAGAGACCTCAACCTCATTACCACAATCAACAGAACATGCTGGGAGGGGCAGGTTCATAATCCAGAGACTGCCCATACTATGGAATAGACTTCCCATATATGTCAAGCAGAGCACCTCACTGACTCTCTTCAAGAGAAATCTTGATGAGTGGATGGGAAATAGAAAATTCATCCCAGGGTTTCACTCCAGTGGCTCTACTTGACAGAGGCACTAGGAAGTGACGTCAGGTGGCACGATGCTAGGGTAATCCTATGGGCTAGGCTTGTAAAGGCTCCAGGGCCATTAGCCTAATACACACCTATGTACCTATGTACCTATGTAAAAAGAAATTTAGAATAAGTAATTCTTATGTACCTATGTAAAAAGAAATTTAGAATAAGTAATTCTTCATTTTTAACTGTACAACATTTGTTTGTCTTTATTGAATTTTGGATTTCAGAGAGATGCTGACTCAAGCTAAATCAGTCTGTTACTGTGTGTCTACACTCCAATGGTTTCACTTGCAACTGTGTTACTATGGTGGGCAACATTTTCACACATAATCCATTACTGTCGTTCTGCAGTATACTGTTATATGTGTAGGAAATGTCTGTTTCTATTGTCAATGCACATTGCGAAAGCATGAGATAAGACAAGTGATAGTGACACAATAAATGTTTACTATTTCCATGCAATCATCCTGGAATCAACTGGCAGAAATGTTAGATTGATAATTCACTGGTTTACAGTTGTGATCATCATTGGCATCCCATACTGTGAAATGAATACATGTCCCTGAGAGCAATACAATGTACATGAATGACAATATAGAAATATTAGCAGAGAAATATATCATTACATTAAATAAGCACAGTGCTGTTATGTTGGCCTGTCCACACACATGAATTCATCCCAAACCTGTGATGTACAGCACCAGTTCTTCCAAATACGGAAGTTTTACAAAGTACAAATGTGCATTTTCATATCTTTAATTCAGTCCTCTATCACTTGCAGCTAATACTGTGGTTCATATCTCAGCTTAGATAACTTGTTTGAGCATTTGTGTGTGTGTTTGTGTGTGTGTGTGTGTGTGTGTGTGTGTGTGTGTGTGTGTGTGTGTGTGTGTGTGTGTGTGTGTGTGTGTGGAGGGGGGGTCTAGTCACTGGTAAATAATGTCTCAGTGTTAGATATACTGAGTCTACTTCCACTGACGAAAATGCTTTAACTTTGGATACAGCTCCCTCCACAATTTACAGCACTTTTAACAGAAACATCTTAACTGCAACACAGTGATGACACAATCCTGTCAAAAGTGCACTCTCTTTTCTTAAAATTCAGACTTTTCCTGTGGCACTTACAACTACAGGTGTTCTCTGCAAGTAGCATAACTGGATTGGTAGGAGGTTCAAATCTTAAAATGGGAAACGTGTGTGTGTGTGTGTGTGTGTGTGTGTGTGTGTGTGTGTGTGTGTGTGTGTGTGTGTGTGTGGCTACAATGTCAGGTATTTATAGCTTCCTGAACAGACGTGTATCAACTTCCATTCTGAGGAAGACTTTAACATGACACAGGATGCTGCCATCCCACTTTTACCACAAACATCTTCTCTTTATTACACTGATGAGGTCATCATGTCAAAAGTATACACACTATGTCCTTAGAAATCAGACTTCTGCTGTGGAATTTGCAACTAATTTTGTATTCTGTAAATTGTGTAAATAAATAGGTAGGGAGTTTGAATCCAACATTGGTTAACTAATGTGACTAGATATACTGTCATGTACAGCTGTGTCCGTCACAACACACTTTATGTAAATTTCCACTTAGGAGATGTATTTTCACTGGCAGAGGATTACCCTATACATTTGTATTACCTCCAGACAATAAACAGTTTTGGAAATACAATGATTGCATCACATTATCAAAAACGAACTACATCACAGTGCTCATATGAATTATACTGTGGCACTGGCTTTTGATAATGTGCTCTCTGAACTGCATAAGTGCAGAAGTATGAGGTTTGAATCCAGCAATGATTGACTACTGTGTATGTGTGTTTGCCTGTTGTAATGTGTAGGTAAGGCTTCTAATACATGTAGCTGTGCTGTGTTACTGTGCACGTCAATCACCTTCATACATTTTTAGAAGAACATCACTGTATGAAAAAATGGAGATGTTATCCATTCAATTGCACACTGTTGCAATTGCAAAGCAACATTATTTATGGTGCGTGTAATTCAGGCAGTGTATTGTACCTGGCGATATTAGGTAGCCTGTTTAAATCCAGGCATTACTCATTAGACTCACTTCTGGCAGTATGTCTGTTAATGTGCAGGTAGGTAACAATGTCATCAGACAGCTATCTGCTGTGTACATGTATGGCTGGGGATTCCAATTACAATGATTTTGGCTCATTTTTCACAAAGAAATGTTTTATTGGATAATAATGATTATGATGCCATGGGATGATGATGATGATGATGATGATGATGATGATGATGCCATGGAATGATGATGATGGTGGCATGGGATGATGATGATGATGCTGACATGGGATGATGATGATGATGGTGCCATGGGATGATGATGATGCCATGGAATGATGATGAAGATGAGGCCATGGGATGATGATGATGATGATGCAATGAAATGATGATGATAATGATGCCATGGAATGATGATGATGATGCCATGGGATGATGATGATAATGATGATGCCACATGATGGTGATGATTATGACACCATGGGATAGTAATGATGATGATGATGATGCCATGTGATGATGACGATAACGACGATGATGATGCCATGTGATGATGATGATGCCATGGGATAACGATGATGATGATGTGATGATGCCATGTGATGATGATGATGAAGATGATGATGCCATCAGGTGATGATGATGATGATGCCATGGGTTGATGATGATGCCATGGGATGATGATGATGATGCCATAGGGTGATGATGCCATGGGGTGATGATGATGATGAAGCCATGGGATGATAATAATGATGATGATAACATGGGTTGATGATGCCATGGGGTGATAATGATGATGATGATGATGCCATGGGACGATAATAATGATGATGATGCCATGGGGTGACAATGCTATGGAGTGATAATGATGATGATGATGGTGCCATGGGGTGATGATGATGATGATGCCATGGGGTGATGATGACATCATGTGATGATAATGATGATGATGCCATAGGGTGATGATGCCATGGGGTGATGATGATGATGATGATGAAGCCATGGGATGATAATGATGATGATGATGGTATGGGGTGATCATGATGGTGCCATGGGATGATGATGATGATAATGATGCCTTGGGATGACGATGATGATGATGCCATGGGGTGATGATGATGATGAAGTTGATGATGCCGTGGAGTGAAGATGATGATGATGAAGCCATGGGATGATAATAATGATGATGATGACATGGGGTGATGATGACATGGGGTGATGATGATGGTGATGCCATGGGATGATAATAATGATGATGATGCCATGAGGTGATGATGATGATGGTGCCATGGGGTGATGATGATGATGTTGCCATGGGGTGATGATGATGACCATGTGGGATGATAATGATGATGATGCCATAGGGTGATGATGCCATGGGGTGATGATGATGATGATGATGAAGCCATGGGGTGATAATGATGATGATGATGCCATGGGGTGATGATGCCATGGGGTGATAATGATGATGATGCCATGGGGTGATGATGGTGATGCCATGTGATGATAATAATGATGATGATGCCATAGGGTGATGATGCCATGGGGTGATGATGCCATGTGGTGATAATAATGATGATGATGCCATGGGGTAATGATGCCATGGGGTGATAATGATTATGATGCCATGGGATGATGATAATGCCATGGGGTGATGATGTCATGGGGTGATAATGATGATGATGATGCCATGGGTTGATGATGCCATGGGTTGATAATGATGATGATGCCATGCAGTGATGATGCCATGGGGTGATGATGATGATGGTGCCATGGGGTGATGATGCCATGGGTTGATAATGATGATGATGCCATAGGGTGATGATGGCATGGGGTGATGATGATGATGATACCATGGGATGATAATGATGATGATGCCATAGGGTGATGATGGCATGGGGTGATGATGATGATGATGATGAATCCATGGGGTGATAATGATGATGATGATGCCATGGGGTGATGATGCCATGGGTTAATAATGATAATGATGATGATGACATGGGATGATAATGATGATGCCATGGGGTGTTAATAAAGATGATGCCATGGGTTGATGATGCCATGGGGTGATAATGATGATGATGCCATGGGGTGATGATGATGATACCATGGGATGATAATGATGATGATTCCATAGGGTGATGATGCCATGCGGTGATGATGATGATGATGATGATGATGAATCCATGGGATGATAATGATGATGATGATGCCATGGGGTGGTGATGATGATGATAATGATGATGATGATTATGATGATGATGCCATGTGGTGATGATGATGATGACACGGGATGATAATAATGATGATGATGCCATGAGGTAATGATGCCATGGGTTAATAATGATAATGATGATGATGACATGGGATGATAATGATGATGCCATGGGGTGTTAATAAAGATGATGCCATGGGTTGATGATGCCATGGGGTGATAATGATGATGATGCCATGGGGTGATGATGATGATACCATGGGATGATAATGATGATGATTCCATAGGGTGATGATGCCATGCGGTGATGATGATGATGATGATGATGATGAATCCATGGGATGATAATGATGATGATGATGCCATGGGGTGATGATGCCATGGGTGATAATGATGATGATGGTGCCATGGGGTGATAATGATGATGATTATGATGATGATGCCATGGGGTGATGATGATGATGATGATGATGATGATGATGATGATGATGATGATTATGATGATGATGCCATGTGGTGATGATGATGATGATGCCACAGGATGATAATAATGATGATGATGCCATAAGGTAATGATGCCATGGGTTGATAATGATAATGATGATGATGACATGGGGTGACATTGATGATGATGCCATGGGTTGATGATGTCATGGGGTGATAATGATGATGATGCCATGGGGTGATGTTGCCATGGAGTGATAATGATGATTCCATGGGATTATAATAATGCTGATGATGATGCCATGGGGTGATGATGCCATGGGGTGATAATGATGATTATGCCATGGGATGATAATAATGATGATGATGCCATGGGGTGATATTGATGATGATACTGCCATGCAGTAATGATGATGATGATGCCATGGGATGATAATAATGATGATGCCATGGGGTGGTAATGATGATGGTGCCATGGGGTGATGATGCCATGGGGTGATAATAATGATGATGATGCCATGGGGTAATGATGCCATGGGGTGATAATGATTATGATGCCATGGGATGATGATGATAATGCCATGGGGTGATGATGTCATGGGGTGATAATGATTATGATGCCATGGGTTTATGATGCCATGGGTTGATAATGATGATGATGTCATGGGTTGACTATGCCATGGGGTGATGATGATGATGGTGCCATGTGGTGATGATGCCATGGGATGATAATAATGATGATATCATGGGGTTATGATGCCATGGGGTGATAATGATGATGATGCCATGGGATGATGATGATGCCATAGGGGTGATGATGCCATGGAGTGATAATGATGATGATGCCATGGGATAATAATAATGATGATTATGCCATGGATTGATGATGCCATGGGGTGATGATGATGATGATGATGATGATGATGCCATGGGATGATAATAATGATGATGCCATGGGGTGATTATGCCATGGGGTGATAATGATGATGATGATGCCATGGGGTCATAATGATGATGATGATAATGATGATGATGATGATGATGATGATGATGATGATGCCATGGGATGATAATAATGCTGGTGGTGCCATGGGGTGATGATGCCATGGGGTGATGATGTTTGTGATGCCATAGGATGATGATGATAATGCCATGGGTTGATGATGCCATGGGGTGATAATTATGATGATGCCATAGGTTGATGATGCCATGGGGTGATAATGATGATGATGCCATGGGGTGATGATGCCATGGGGTGATGATGATGATGCTGCCATGGGGTGATGATGCCATGGGTTGATAATGATGATGATGCCATGGGGTTATGATGCCATGGCGTGATAATGATGATGATGGTGCCATCGGGTGATAATGATGATGATGATGATGATGATGCCATAGGGTGATGATGATGATGATGATGCCATGGGGTGGTGATGATGATACCATGGGATGATAATGATGATGATGCCATAGGGTGATGATGACATGGGGTGATTATGATGATGATGATGATGATGAATCCATGGGGTGATAATGATGATGATGCCATGGGGTGATGATGCCATGGAGTGATAATGATGATGATGGTGCCATGGGGTGATAATGATGATGATTATGATGATGATGCCATGGGGTGATGATGATGATGATGATGATGATGCCATGTGGTGATGATGATGATGATGATGATGCCATGGGATGATAACGATGATGATGCCATTAGGTAATGATGCCATGGGGTGATAATGATTATGATGCCATGGGATGATGATGCTAATGCCATGGGGTGATGATGTCATGGGGTGATAATGATGATGATGCCATGGGTTGATGATGCCATGGGTTGATAATGATGTTGATGCCATGGGGTGATGATGCCATGGGGTGATGATGATGAGGATGGTGCCATGGGGTGATGATGCCATGGGTTGATAATGATGATGATGCCATGGGGTTATGATGCCATGGGGTGATAATGATGATGATGGTGCCATGGGGTGATAATGATGATGATGATGATGATGATGATGATGATGATGCCATAGGGTGATGATGATGATGATGATGCCATGGGGTGATGATGATGATACCATGGGATGATAATGGTGATGATTCCATAGGGTGATGATGCCATGCGGTGATGATGATGATGATGATGATGAATCCATGGGGTGATAATGGTGATGATGATGCCATGGGGTGATGGTGCCATGGGTGATAATGATGATGATGGTGCCATGGGGTGATAATGATGATGATTATGATGATGATGCCATGGGGTGATGATGATGATGATGATGATGATGATGCCATGTGGTGATGATGATGATGATGATGCCACAGGATGATAATAATGATGAGGATGCCATGAGGTAATGATGCCATGGGTTGATAATGATAATGATGATGATGACATGGGGTGACATTGATGATGATGCCATGGGTTGATGATGTCATGGGGTGATAATGATGATGATGCCATGGGGTGATGTTGCCATGGAGAGATAATGATGATTCCATGGGATTATAATAATGCTGATGATGATGCCATGGGGTGATGATGCCATGGGGTGATAATGATGATTATGCCATGGGATGATAATAATGATGATGATGCCATGGGGTGATATTGATGATGATACTGCCATGCAGTAATGATGATGATGATGCCATGGGATGATAATAATGATGATGCCATGGGGTGGTAATGATGATGGTGCCATGGGGTGATGATGCCATGGGGTGATAATAATGATGATGATGCCATGGGGTAATGATGCCATGGGGTGATAATGATTATGATGCCATGGGATGATGATGATAATGCCATGGGGTGATGATGTCATGGGGTGATAATGATTATGATGCCATGGGTTTATGATGCCATGGGTTGATAATGATGATGATGATGCCATGGGTTGACTATGCCATGGGGTGATGATGATGATGGTGCCATGTGGTGATGATGCCATGGGATGATAATAATGATGATATCATGGGGCTATGAATGCCATGGGGAGATAATGATGATGATGCCATGGGATGATGATGATGCCATAGGGGTGATGATGCCATGAAGTGATAATGATGATGATGCCATGGGATAATAATAATGATGATTATGCCATGGATTGATGATGCCATGGGGTGATGATGATGATGATGATGCCATGGGATGATAATAATGATGATGCCATGGGGTGATTATGCCATGGGGTGATAATGATGATGATGATGCCATGGGGTCATAATGATGATGATGATAATGATGATGATGATGATGATGATGCCATGGGATGATAATAATGCTGGTGGTGCCATGGGGTGATGATGCCATGGGGTGATGATGTTTGTGATGCCATGGGATGATGATGATAATGCCATGGGTTGATGATGCCATGGGGTGATAATTATGATGATGCCATAGGTTGATGATGCCATGGGGTGATGATGATGATGCCATGGGGTGATGATGCCATGGGGTGATGATGATGATGCTGCCATGGGGTGATGATGCCATGGGTTGATAATGATGATGATGCCATGGGGTTATGATGCCATGGCGTGATAATGATGATGATGGAGCCATCGGGTGATAATGATGATGATGATGATGATGCCATAGGGTGATGATGATGATGATGATGCCATGGGGTGGTGATGATGATACCATGGGATGATAATGATGATGATGCCATAGGGTGATGATGACATGGGGTGATTATGATGATGATGATGATGATGATGAATCCATGGGGTGATAATGATGATGATGCCATGGGGTGATGATGCCATGGAGTGATAATGATGATGATGGTGCCATGGGGTGATAATGATGATGATTATGATGATGATGCCATGGGGTGATGATGATGATGATGATGATGCCATGTGGTGATGATGATGATGATGATGATGATGCCATGGGATGATAATGATGATGATGCCATTAGGTAATGATGCCATGGGTTGATAATGATAATGATGATGATGACATGGGATGATAATGATGATGCCATGGGGTGATAATAAAGATGATGCCATGGGTTGATGATGCCATGGGGTGATAATGATGATGATGCCATGGGGTGATGTTGCCATGGAGTGATAATGATGATTCCATGGGATGATAATAATGCTGATATTGATGCCATGGGGTGATAATGATGATTATGCCATGGGATGATAATAATGATGATGATGATGCCATGGGGTGATATTGATAATGATGCTGCTATGGGGTGATGATGATGATGCCATGGGATGATAATAATGATGATGCCACGGGGTGGTAATGATGATGGTGCCATGGGGTGATGATGCCATGGGGTGATAATAATGATGATGATGCCATGGGGTAATGATGCCATGGGGTGATAATGATTATGATGCCATGGGATGATGATGATAATGCCATGGGGTGATGATGTCATGGGGTGATAATGATGATGATGCCATGGGTTGATAATGATGATGATGCCATGGGGTGATGATGCCATGGGGTGATAATGATGTTGGTGCCATGGAGTGATGATGCCATGGGGTTATGATGCCATGGGGTGATAATGATGATGATGCCATGGGATGATGATGATGATGATGCCATGGGGTGATAATGATGATGATGCCATGGGGTGATGATGCCATGGGGTGATAATGATGTTGGTGCCATGGGGTGATGATGCCATGGGGTGATAATAATGATGATGCCATGGGGTTATGATGCCATGGGGTGATAATGATGATGATGCCATGGGTTGATGATGCCATGGGGTGATGATGATGATGATGATGATGCCATGGGATGATAATAATGATGATGCCATGGGGTGATGATGCCATGGGATGATAATGATGATGATGCCATGGCGTCATAATAATGATGATGATGATAATGATGATGATGATGATGCCATGGGATGATAATAATGCTGATGGTGCCATGGGGTTATGATGCCATGGGGTGATGATGATGGTGATGCCATGGGATGATAATATTGCCATGGGTTGATAATGCCATGGGGTGATAATGATGATGATGCCATAGTTTGATGATGCCATAGTTTGATGATGCCATGGGGTGATAATGATGATGATGCCATGGGGTGATGATGCCATGGGGTGATGATGATGATGGTGCCATGGAGTGATGATGCCATGGGCTGATAATGATGATGCCATGTGGTGATGATGATGATGCCATGGGATGATAATAATGATGATGCCATGGGTTGATGATGCCATGGGGTGATAATGATGATGATGCCACGGGATAATAATAATGCTGATGATGCCATGGGGTGATGATGATGATCCGATGGGATGATAATAATGATGATGATGCCATGGAGGGATGATGCCATGGGGTGATAATGATGATGATGCCATGTGGTGATGATGATGATGAGCCATGGGATGATAATAATGATGATGCCATGGGTTGATGTTGCCATGGGGTGATCATGATGATGCCATAGGGTGATGATGCCATGGGGTGATGACGATGATGATGATGAAGCCATGGGGTGATAATGATGATGATGATGCCATGGGGTGATGATGCCATGGGGTGATAATGATGATGATGGCACCATGGGGTGATAATGATGATGATGATGATGATGATGATGATGATGATGATGATGCTATGGGGTGATGATGATGATGATGCCATGTGGTAATGATGATGATGATGATGCCATGGGATGATAATAATGATGATAATGCCATGAGGTAATGATGCCATAGGTTGATAATGATAATGATGATGATGACATGGGATGATAATGATGATGCCATGGAGTGATAATAAAGATGATGCCATGGGTTGATGATGCCATGAGGTGATACTGATGATTATGCCATGGGATGATAGAAATGATGATGATGCCATGGGGTGATATTGATGATGATGCTGCCATGGGGTGATGATGATGATGCCATGGGATGATAATAATGATGATGCCATGGGGTGGTAATGATGATGGTTCCATGTGGTGATGATGCCATGGGGTGGTAATAATGATGATGATGCCATGGGGTAAGGATGCCATGGGGTGATAGTGATTATGATGCCATGGGATGATGATGATAATGCCATGGGGTGATGATGCCATGGGGTGATAATGATGATGATGATGCCATGGGTTGATGATGCCATGGGTTGATAATGATGATAATGCCATGGGGTTATGATGCCATGGGGTGATGATGATGGTGCCATGGGGTGATGATGCCATGTGGTGATAATAATGATGATGCCATGGGGTTATGATGCCATGGGATGATAATGATGATGATGCCATGGGATGATAATGATGCCATAGGGGTGATGATGCCATGGGGTGATGATGATGATGCCATGGGATGATAATAATGATGATGATGCCATGGGTTGATGATGCAAAGGGGTGATGATGATGATGATGATGCCACGGGATGGTAATAATGATGATGCCATGGGGTGATGATTCCATGGTGTGATAATGATGATGATGCCATGGGTTGATGATGATGCCATGGGGTGATATTGATGATGATGATGCCACAGGATAATAATAATGCTGATGATACCATGGGGTGATGATGATGATCCGATGGGATGATAATAATGATGATGATGCCATGGAGTGATGATGCCATGAGGTGATAATGATGATGATGCCATGTGGTGATGATGATGAGCCATGGGATGATAATAATGATGATTCCATGGGTTGATTTTGCCATGGGGTGATGATGATTCCATAGGGTGATGATGCCATGGGTTGATGACTATGATGATGATGAAGCCATGGGGTGATAATGATGATGATGATGCCATGGGGTGATGTTGCCATGGGGTGATAATGATGATGATGGTGCCATGGGGTGATAATGATGATGATGATGATGATGATGATGATGATGATGATGCTATGGGGTGATGATGATGATGATGATGATGATGCCATGGGATGATAATAATGATGATGATGCCATGAGGTAATGATGCCATAGGTTGATAACGATAATGATGATGATGACATGGGATGATAATGATGATGCCATGGAGTGATAATAAAGATGATGCCATGGGTTGATGATGCCTTGGGGTGATAATGATGATTATGCCATGGGATGATAATAATGATGATGATGCCATGGGGTGATATTGATGATGATGCTGCCATGGGGTGATGATGATGATGCCATATGATGATAATAATGATGATGCCATGGGGTGATAATGATGATGGTTCCATGGGGTGATGATGCCATGGGGTGATAATAATGATGATGATGCCATGGGGTAAGAATGCCATGGGGTGATAATGATTATGATGCCATGGGATGATGATGATAATGCCATGGGGTGATGATGCCATGGGGTGATAATGATGATGATGCCATGGGATGATGATGCCATGGGGTGATGATGATGATGGTGCCATGGGGTGATGATGCCATGTGGTGATAATAATGATGATGCCATGGGGTTATGATGCCATGGGATGATAATGATGATGATGGCATGGGATGATAATGATGCCATATGGGTGATGATGCCATGGGGTGATAATGATGATGATGCCATGGGATGATAATAATGATGATGATGCCATGGGTTGATGATGCCAAGGGGTGATGATGATGATGATGATGCCATGGGATGATAATAATGATAATGCCATGGGGTGATGATTCCATGGTGTGATAATGATGATGATGATGATGCCATGGGGTCATAATGATGATGATAATGATTATGATGATAATGATGATGCCATGGGATGATAATAATGCTGATGGTGCCATGGGGTGATGATGCCATGGGGTGATGATGATGTTGATGCCATGGGATGATGATGATAATGCCATGGGTTGAAGATGTCATGGGGTGATATTGATGATGATGCCATAGGTTGATGATGCCATGGGGTGATAATGATGATGATGATGCCATGGGGTGATGATGCCATGGGGTGGTAATGATGATGATGATGCCAAGGGATAATAATAATGCTGATGATGCCATGGGGTGATGATGATGATCCCATGGGATGATAATAATGATGATGATGCCATGTGGCATGTGGTGATGATGATGATGATGTGATGGGATGATAATAATGATGATGCCATGGGTTGATGTTGCCATGGGGTGATAATGATGATGATGCCACGGGATGATAATAATCATGATGATGATGCCATGAGGTGATGATGCCATTGAGTGATGATGATGATGATGATGCCATGTGGTGATGATGATGTTGATGATATGGGATGATAATAATGATGGTGATGCCATGGGGTAATGATGCCATGGAGTGATGATGATGATGATGATGATGCCATGTGGTGATGATGATGCCATGGGATGATAATAATGATGATGATGCTATGGGGTGATGATGCCGTGGGATGATAATAATGATGATGATGCCATGGGATGATAATGATGATGATGCCATGGGGTGATGATGCCATGGGTTGATGATGATGGTGATGATGATGATGCCATGGGATGATAATAATGATGATGATGCCATGGGGTGATGATGGCATGGGGTGATGATGATGATGATGATGATGATGATGCCATGAGGTAATGATGCCATAGGTTGATAATGATAATGATGATGATGACATGGGATGATAATGATGATGCCATTTTGTGATAATAAAGATGATGCCATGGTTTGATGATGCCATGGGGTGATAATGATGATGATGCTACCATGGGGTGATGATGATGATGCCATGGGATGATAATAATGATGATGCCATGGGGTGGTAATGATGATGGTTCCATGTGGTGATGATGCCATGGGGTGATAATAATGATGATGATGCCATGGGGTAAGGATGCCATGGGGTGATAATGATTATGATGCCATGGGATGATGATGATAATGCCATGGGGTGATGATGATGATGCTGCCATGGGGTGATGATGATGATGCCATGGGATGATAATAATGATGATGCCATGGGGTGGTAATGATGATGGTTCCATGTGGTGATGATGCCATGGGGGTGATAATAATGATGATGATGCCATGGGGTAAGGATGCCATGGGGTGATAATGATTATGATGCCATGGGATGATGATGATAATGCCATGGGGTGATGATGCCATGGGGTGATGATGATGATGCCATGGGTTGATAATGATGATGATGCCATGGGTTGATGATGCCATGGGGTGATGATGATGGTGCCATGGGGTGATGATGCCATGTGGTGATAATAATGATGATGCCATGGGGTTATGATGCCATGAGATGATAATAAAGATGATGCCATGGGATGATAATGATGCCATAGGGGTGATGATGCCATGGAGTGATACTGATGATGATGCCATGGAACGATAATAATGATGATGATGCCATGGGTTGCTGATGCCTAGGGGTGATGATGATGATGATGATGCCATGGGATGATAATGATGATGCCATGGGGTGATGATTCCATGGTGTGATAATGATGATGATGCCATGGGTTGATGATGATGCCATGGGGTGATAATGATGATGATGCCATGGGATAATAATAACGCCATGGGGTGATGACAACGATGATGATGAAGCCTTGGGGTGATAATGATGATGATGATGCCATGGGGTGATGATGCCATGGGGTGATAATGATGATGATGGTGCCATGGGGTGATAATGATGATGATGATGATGATGATGATAATGCTATGGGGTGATGATGATGATGATGATGATGATGCCATGTGGTGATGATGATGATGATGCCATGGGATGATAATAATGATGATGATGCCATGAGGTAATGATGCCATAGGTTGATAACAATAATGATGATGATGACATGGGATGATAATGATGATGCCATGGAGTGATAATAAAGATGATGCCATGGGTTGATGATGCCATGAGGTGATAATGATGGTTATGCCATGGGATGATAATAATGATGATGATGCTATGGGGTGATATTGATGATGATGCTGCCATGGGGTGATGATGATGATGCCATGGGATGATAATAATGATGATGCCATGGGGTGGTAATGATGATGGCTCCATGGGGTGATGATGCCATGGGGTGATAATAATGATGATGATGCCATGGGGTAAGGATGCCATGGGGTGATAATGGTTATGATGCAATGGGATGATGATGATAATGCCATGGGGTGATGATGCCATGGGGTGATAATGATGATGATGATGCCATGGGGTGATGATGCCATGGGGTGATGATAATCATGGTGCCATGGGGTGATGATGCCATGTGGTGATAATAATGATGATGCCATGGGGTTATGATGCCATGGGATGATAATGATGATGATGCCATGGGATGATAATGATGCCATAGGGGTGATGATGCCATGGGGTGATAATGGTGATGATGCCATGGGATGATAATAATGATGATGATGCCATGGGTTGATGATGCCAAGGGGTGATGATGATGATGATGCCATGGGATGATAATAATGCTGATGGTGCCATGGGGTGATGATGCCATGGGATGATGATGATGGTGATGCGATGGGATGATGATGATAATGCCATGGATTAATGATGCCATGGGGTGATATTGATGATGATGCTGCCATGGGGTGATGATGATGCCATGGGATGATAATAATGATGATGCCATGGGGTGGTAATGATGATGGCTCCATGGGGTGATGATGCCATGGGGTGATAATAATGATGATGATGCCATGGGGTAAGGATGCCATGGGGTGATAATGATTATGATGCAATGGGATGATGATGATAATGCCATGGGGTGATGATGCCATGGGGTGATAATGATGATGATGCCATGGGGTGATGATGCCATGGGGTGATGATGATGATGGTGCCATTGGATGATGATGCCATGTGGTGATAACAATGATGATGCCATGGGGTTATGATGCATTGGGATGATAATGATGATGATGCCATGGGATGATAATGATGCCATAGGGGTGATGATGCCATGGGGTGATAATGGTGATGATGCCATGGGATGATAATAATGATGATGATGCCATGGGTTGATGATGCCAAGGGGTGATGATGATGATGATGATGATGGTGCCATGGGATGATAATAATGATGGTACCATGGGGTGATGATTCCATGGTGTGATAATGATGATGATGCCATAGGGTGATGATGCCATGGGGTCATAATGATGATGATAATGATTATGATGATGATGATGATGCCATGGGATGATAATAATGCTGATGGTGCCATGGGGTGATGATGCCATGGGGTGATGATGATGGTGATGCCATGGGATGATGATGATAATGCCGTGGATTGATGATGCCATGGGGTGATAATGATGATGGTGCCATAGGTTGATGATGCCATGGGGTGATAATGATGATGGTGCCATGGGGTGATGATGCCATGGGGTGCTAATGATGATGATGATGCCACAGGGTAATAATAATGCTGATGATGCCATGGGTTGATGATGATGATCCCATGGGATGATAATAATGATGATGATGATGCCATGTGGCATGTGGTGATGATGATGATGATGATGATGCCATGGGATGATAATGATGATGATGCCATGGGGTGATGTTGCCATGGGGTGATAATGATGATGATGTCATGAGATGATAATGATGATGATGATGATGCAATGGGGTGATGATGCCATGGAGTGATGATGATGCCATGTGGTGATGATGATGTTGATGATATGGGATGATAATAATGATGGTGATGCCATGGGGTGATGATGCCATGGAGTGATGATGATGATGATGATGCCATGTGGTGATGATGATGATGATGATGCCATGGGATTATAATAATGATGATGATGCCATGGGATGATGATGATGATGCCATGGGGTGATGATGCCATGGGTTGATGATGATGGTGGTGATGATGATGATGATGATGCCATGGGATGATAATAATGATGATGATGCCATGAGGTGATGATGGCATGGGTGATAATGATGATGATGATGAGGAGGATGCCATGGGGTGATGATGATGATGATGCCATGGGATGATGATGATGATGATGCCATAGGGTGATGATGCCATAGGGTGATGCTGATGATGATGCCATGTGGTGATGATGATGATGATGATGCCATGGGATGATAATAATAATGATGATACCATGGGGAGATGATGCCATGGGGTGTCAATGATGATGAAGCCATGGGATGACAATATTGATGATGATGATGATACCATGGGGTGATGATGATGATGCCATGTGATGATAATAATGATGATGATGCCATGGGGTGATGATGTCATGGGGGTGATGATGATGATGATGATGATGCCATGGGGTGATGATGATGATGCCATGGGATGATAATAATAATGATGATACCATGGGGTGATAATGATGATGATGATGCCAGGGGGATGATGATGATGATGATGATGCCATGGGGTGATGATGATGATGATGCCATGGGATTACAATAATGATGATGATGCCATGGGGTGATGATGCCATGGGGTGAGAATGGTGATGATGATGCTATGTGGTGATGATGGTGATGCCATGGGATGATAATAATGATGATATGTCATGGGGTGATGATGCCATGGGGTGATAATGATGATAATGCCATGGGATGATAATAATGATGATGATAACATGTGGTGATGATGCCATGGGGTGATGATGATGATGATGATGATGCCATGTGGTGATGATGCCATGGGATGATAGAATAGTAGGCTCCAGGTCGGACTCTAAACCAGTCACAAATGCTGTCTCACAACGCTCGGTCCTGGGACCCTTACTGTTTGGCATATACTTCTCAGAAGTACAGGCAAACACAAGAGGACTATGGGTAACCAAGTTTGTCGATTACTGCAAACTGGGAGCCATAACTGACTATCTGGCTGACATGGACATCCTCCAAAAGGGCCTTACTGAGATGGACACCTGGTGTCAAAGTCATGGCCTCAAGCTAAATGCCAAAAAATGCATAGTCATCCCACTTGGGAAAAACAAAACACCCACGAATTACCACATAGGTGGCAGCCCCCTTAATACAGAAGAGGTAATAAGAGATCTGGGGACCCAGGTAGATAGTAATCTTTCCTTTGACAATCATTTTATCAAAGTAGTTAGGAAATGCTTCTATGTGGCCCATCTATTTACTAAAGGGTTCGCATCTAGAAGTAAGGAGGTTATAGTGCTCCTCTACTCATCACTCATTAGACCCATTATAGAGTACAATACCCCATTTGGGATGTACCTCACAAGACACTTCCAACAGCTGGAAATACCACAAAAGTACCTCACCAAGAGGATTACTGGCCTCTGACATTTGTCCTATGCAGCCTGACTGAATAAACTCCAGCTGTACTCAGTGGCATATCGCTTACTCAGAGGTGATCTCTGCCTGACTTGCAGCCATGTCCAACTCAGAATTGATGGACATGCTCCACCTAAAGAAATCCAAGTCATTGCAAGCCACATGCTCTAGTGAGTTACCCTTGCCACAGCAATAAATAGAACATGCTGGAGGGTAGATTCCTGTCACAGAGACTCCCCATGATTTGGAACAAAATTCCAAATTACATCAGGCAGAGCCCCTCATTAACACTCTTCAAAATAAACCTTGATGAGTGGATGGGTAACAGAAAATAAACCCCTGGGATCACTTCATTGTCTCTGCTTGACAGAAGATCAGTTAATTAATCAATGAGGCGGCGAAAGTCGACACACTCTGGCTAGTCTTATAATGCCCTTGGGCAGATAGCCTAGTACTTACCTATGAACCTATGAACCTATGATGATGCCATTGGATGATAATAATGATGATGATGCCATGGGTTGATGATGCCATGGGTTGATGATGATGATGATGCCATGAGGTGATGATGATGATGCCATGGGATGATAATAATGATGATGATGCCATGGGTTGATGATACCATGGGGTGATAATGATGATGATGATGCTATGTGGTGATGATGATGATGCCATGGGATGATAATAATGATGATATGTCATGGGGTGATGATGCCATGGGGTAATAATGATGACGATGATGATGATGATGATGATGACGATGATGATGCCATGGGATGATAATAATGCTGATGATGCCATGGGGTGATGATGCCATGGGGTGATGATGATGATGATGATGATGATGATGATGCCATGGGGTGATATTGATGATGATGATGATGCCATGGGATGATAATAATGCTGATGATGCCATGGGATGATAATAATGATGATGATGCCATGGGGTGATGAGGCCAAGGCGTGATAATGATGATGATGATGATGATGCCATGTGATGATAATAATAATGATGATGTCATGGGGTGATGATGCCATGGGGTGATAATGACGATGATGATGCCATGGGATGATAATAATGATGATGATGCCATGGGATGGTGATGATAATGCCATGGGATGATGATGATGATGATGCCATGTGATGATAATAATGATGATGATGCCATGGGGTGATGATGCCATGGGGTGATAATGATGATGATGATGCCATGGGATGATAATAATGATGATGATGCCATGGGATGGTGATGATAATGCCATGGGATGATGATGATGTTGATGCCACATGATGATAATAATGATGATGATGCCATGGGGTGATGATGCCATAGGGTGATGATGATGATGCCATGTGGTGATGATGATGATGATGATGATGATGATGCCATGGGGTGATGATGATGCCATGTGATGATGATAATGATGCCATGGAATGATAATGATGATAATGCAATGTGATGATAATAATGTTGATGCCATGAGGTGATGAGGCCATGGGGTGGTGATGATGATGCCATGTGTTGATGATGATGATGATGCCATGGGATGATAATGATGATGCCATGGGATGATGATGCCATGGGGTGATAATGATGATGATGATGATGCCATGGGTTGATGATGATGATGATGCTATGGGATGATAATGATGATGATGATGATGCCATGGGGTGATGATACCCTGGGGTGATAATGATGATGATGAGGAGGAGGATGCCATGGGGTGATGATGATGATGATGATGATGCCATGGGATGATAATAATAATGATAATGCCATGGGGTGATAATGATGATGCCATGGGATGATGATGATGCTGCCATGGGATGATGATGACGATGATGATGCCATGGGGTGTTGATGATGATGCCATCAGATGATAATAATGATGATGATTCCATGGCGTGATGATGCCATGGGGTGATAGTGATGATGATGATGCCATAGGGTGATATTGATAATGATGCTGCCATGGGGTGATGATGATGATGCCATGGGATGATAATAATGATGATGCCATGGGGTGGTAATGATGATGGTGCCATGGGGTGATGACACCATGGGGTGATAATAATGATGATGATGCCATGGGGTAATGATGCCATAGGGTGATAATGATTATGATGCCATGGGATGATGATGATAATGCCATGGGGTGATGATGTCGTGGGGTGATAATGATGATGATGCCATGGGTTGATAATAATGATGATGCCCTGGGGTGATGATGCAAAGGGGTGATAATAATGATGGTGCCATGGAGTGATGATGCCATGGAGTGATAATAATGATTATGCCATGGGATTATGATGCCATGGGGTGATAATGATGATGATGCCATTGGATGATGATGATGATGCCATGGGGTGATAATGATGATGATGCCATGGGATGATAATAATGACGATGATGCCATGGGTTGATGATGCCATGGGGTGATGATGATGATGATGCCATGGGATGATAATAATGATGATGCCATTGGGTGATGATGCCATGGCGTGATAACGATGATGATGCCATGGGGTCATAATAATGATGATGATGATAATGATGATGATGATGATGCCATGGGATGATAATAATGCTTATGGTGCCATGGGGTGATGCCATGGGGTGATGATGATGGTGATGCCATTGGATGATGATGATGCCATGGGTTGATGATGCCATGAGGTGATAATGATGATGATGCCATGGGGTGATGATGCCATGGGGTGATGATGATGATGGTGCCATGGGGTGATGATGCCATGGGCTGATAATGATGATGCCATGTGGTGATGATGATGATGCCATGGGATGATAATAATGATGATGCCGTGGGTTGATGATGATGCCATGGGGTGATAATGATGATCTGATGGGATGATAATAATGTTGATGATGCCA
Source organism: Protopterus annectens (assembly GCF_019279795.1). Lineage (NCBI taxonomy): Eukaryota > Metazoa > Chordata > Ceratodontiformes > Protopteridae > Protopterus > Protopterus annectens. Next base: position 73,272,740 of record NC_056746.1, read on the forward strand.
TGGAGTGATGATGCCATGGGGTGATAATGATGATGATGCCATGTGGTGATGATGATGATGAGCCATGGGATGATAATAATGATGCCATGGGTTGATGTTGCCATGGGGTGATGATGATGATGCCATAGGGTGATGATGCCATGGGGTGATGACGATGATGATGACGAAGCCATGGGGTGATAATGATGATGATGATGATGCCATGGGGTGATAATGATGATGATGGTGCCATAGGGTGATAATGATGATGATGATGATGATGATGCTACGGGGTGTTGATGATGATGATGATGATGATGATGCCATGTGGTGATGATGATGATGATGATGCCATGGGATGATAATAATGATGATGATGCCATGAGGTAATGATGACATAGGTTGATAATGATAATGATGATGATGACATGGGATGATAATGATGTTGCCATTTTGTGATAATAAAGATGATGCCATGGGTTGATGATGCCATGGGGTGATAATGATGATTATGCCATGGGATGATAATAATGATGATGATACCATGGGGTGATATTGATGATGATGCTGCCATGGGGTGATGATGATGATGACATGGGATGATAATAATGATGATACCATGGGGTGGTAATGATGATGGTTCCATGGGGTTATGATGCCATGGGGTGATAATAATGATGATGATGCCATGGGGTAAGGATGCCATGGGGTGATAATGATTATGATGCCATGGGATGATGATGATAATGCCATGGGGTGATGATGCCATGGGGTGATAATGATGATGATGTCATGGGTTGATGATGCCATAGGTTGATAATGATGATGATGCCATGGGATGATGATGTCATGGGGTGATGATGATGATGGTGCCATGGGGTGATGATGCCATGTGGTGATAATAATGATGATGCCATGGGTTTATGATGCCATGGGATGATAATGATGATGATGCCATGGGATGATAATGATGCCATAGGGGTGATGATACCATGGGGAGATAATGATGATGATGCCATGGGTGGATAATAATGATGATGATGCCATGGGTTAATGATGCCAAGGGGTGATGATGATGATGATAATGATGATGATGATGATGTTGATGCCATGGGATGATAATAATGCTGATGCCATGGGGTGATGATTCCATGGTGTGATAATGATGATAATGCCATAGGGTGATGATGCCATAGGGTCATAATGATGATGATAATGATTATTATGATGATGATGATGCCATAGGATGATAATAATGCTGATGGTGCCACGGGGTGATGATGCCATGGGGTGATGATGATGGTGATGACATGGGATGATGATGATAATGCCATGGGTTGATGATGCCATGGGGTGATGATGATGATGATGCCATGGGGTGATGATGCCATGGGGTGCTAATGATGATGATGATGCCACGGGATAATAATAATGCTGATGATGCCATGGGGTGATGATGATCCCATTGTATGATAATAATGATGATGATGCCATGGAGTGATGATGCCATAGGGTGATAATGATGATGATGCCATGTGGCATGTGGTGATGATGATGATGATATGATGGGATGATAATAATGATGATGCCATGGGTTGATGTTGCCATGGGGTGATAATGATGATGATGCCATGGGATGATAATAATGATGATGATGATGCCATGGGTGATGATGCCATGGAGTGATGATGATGATGATGATGCCATGTGGTGATGATGATGTTGATGATATGGGATGATAATAATGATGGTGATGCCATGGGGAGATGATGCCATGGAGTGATGATGATGATGATGCCATGTGGTGATGATGATGATGATGTCGTGGGATGATAATAATGATGATGATGCCATGGGGTGATGATGCCGTGGGATGATAATAATGATGATGATGCCATGGGATGATAATGATGATGATGCCATGGGGTGATGATACCATGGGTTGATGATGATGGTGATGATGATGATGATGCCATGGGATGATAATGATGATGATGATGATGATGATGCCATGGGGTGATGATGGCATGGGGTGATAATGATGATGAGGAGGAGGATGCCATGGGGTGATGATGATGATGATGATGCCATGGGGTGATGATGATGATGATGATGATGCCATGGGATGATGTTGATGATGATGATGATGATGATGATGATGCCATGGGGTGATGATGATGCCATGTGATGATACTAATGATGATGCCATAGGGTGATGATGCCATGGGGTGATGATGATGATGATGCCATATGGTGATGATGATGATGCCATGGGATGATAATAATGATGATGATGATGATGATGCCATGGGGTGATGATGATGATGCCATGTGATGATAATAATGATGATGATGCCATGTGGTGATGATGCCATGGGGTGATGATGATGATGATAATGATGATGCCATGGGTGATGATGATGCCATGGGAAGATAATAATGATGATGATGGTGATGATGCCATGGGGTGATGATGCCATGGGGTGATAATGGTGATGATGAGGAGTAGGATGCCATGCGGTGATGATGATGATGATGATGATGATGATGTCATGGGATGATAATAATAATGATGATGCCATGGGGTGATGATGATGCCATGGGATGATGATGATGATGATGCCGTGGGGTGATGATGATGATGATGCCATGGGATTACAATAATGATGATGATGCCATGGGGTGATGATGCCATGGGGGTGAGAATGGTGATGATGATGCTATGTGGTGATGATGGTGATGCCATGGGATGATAATAATGATGATATGTCATGGGGTGATGATGCCATGGGGTGATAATGATGATAATGCCATGGGATGATAATAATGATGATGATAACATGTGGTGATGATGCCATGTGGTGATGATGATGATGATGATGATGATGCCATGGGATGATAATAATGATGATGATGCCATGGGGTGATATTGCTATGGGATGATAATAATGATGATGATGCTATGGGGTGATGATGACATGGGGTGAAGATGATGATGATGATGATGCCATGGGGTGATGATGATGCCATGTGGTGATGATGATGATGATGCCATGGGATGATAATATTGATGATGATGCCATGGGATGATGATGCCATGGGATGATAGAATAGTGGGCTCCAGGTCCGACTCTAAACCAGTCACAAATACTGTCTCACAAGGCTCTGTCCTGGGACCCTTACTGTTTGGCATATACCTCTCAGAAGTACAGGCAAACACAAGAGGACTATGGGTAACCAAGCTTGTCGATGACTGCAAACTGGGAGCCATAACTGACTCTCTGGCTGACACAGACATCCTCCAAAAGGGCCTTACTGAGACGGACACCTTGTTGCCATGGGGTGATGATGATGATGCCATAGGGTGATGATGCCATGGAGTGATGATGATGATGATGATGAAGCCATGGGGTGATAATGATGATGATGATGCCATGGGGTGATGATGCCATGGGGTGATAATGATGATGATGGTGCCAACGGGTGATAATGATGATGATGATGATGCTACGGGGTGATGATGATGATGATGATGATGATGATGATGATGATGATGCCATGTGCTGATGATGATGATGATGATGACATGGGATGATAATAATGATGATGATGCCATGAGGTAATGATGCCATAGGTTGATAATGATAATGATGATGATGACATGGGATGATAATGATGATGCCATGGAGTGATAATAAAGATGATGCCATGGGTTGATGATGCCATGGGGTGATGATGATTATGCCATTGGATGATAATAATGATGATGATGCCATGGGGTGATATTGATGATGATGCTGCCATGGGGTGATGATGATGATGCCATGGGATGATAATAATGATGATGCCATGGGGTGGTAATGATGATGGTTCCATGGGGTGATGATGCCATTGGGTGATAATAATGATGATGATGCCATGGGGTAAGGATGCCATGGGTTGATAATGATTATGATGTCATGGGATGATGATGATAATGCCATGGGGTGATGATGCCATGGGCTGATAATGAGGATGATGCCATGGGTTGATGATGCCATGGGTTGATAATGATGATGATGCCATGGGGTGATGATGCCATGGGGTGATAATGATGATGGTGCCATGGGGTGATGATGCCATTTGGTGATAATAATGATGATGCCATGGCGTTATGATGCCATGGGATGATAATGATGATTATGCCATGGGATGATAATGATGCCATGGGGGTGATGATGCCATGGGGTGATAATGATGATGATGCCATGGGATGATAATAATGATGATGATGCCATGGGTTGATGATGCCAAGGGGTGATGATGATGATGATGATGATGATGATGATGATGATGCCATGGGATGATAATAATGATGATGCCATGGGGTGATGATTCCATGATGTGATAATGATGATGATGCCATAGGGTGATGATGTCATGGGGTCGTAATGATGATGATAATGATTATGATGATGATGATGATGCCATGGGATGATAATAATGCTGATGGTGCCAAAGGGTGATGATGCCATGGGGTGATGATGATGGTGATGCCATGGGATGATGATGATAATGCCATGGGTTGATGATGCCATGGGGTGATGATGATGATGCCATAGGTTGATGATGCCATGGGGTAATAATGATGATGATGCCATGGGGTGATGATGCCATGGGGTGCTAATGATGATGCCACGGGATAATAATAATGCTGATGATGCCATGGGGTGATGATGATGATCCCATGGGATGATAATAATGATGATGATGCCATGGAGTGATGATGCCATGGGGTGATAATGATGATGATGCCATGTGGCATGTGGTGATGATGATGATGTGATGCGATGATAATAATGATGATGCCATGGGTTGATGTTGCCATGGGGTGATAATGATGATGATGCCATGGGATGATAATAATGATGATGATGATGCCATGGGGTGATGATGCCATGGAGTGATGATGATGATGATGCCATGTGGTGATGGTGATGTTGATGATATGGGATGGTAATAATGATGATGATGCCATGGGGTGATGATGCCATGGAGTGATGATGATGATGATGATGCCATGTGGTGATGATGATGATGCCATGGGATGATAATAATGATGATGATGTCAAGGGGTGATGATGCCATGGGGTGATAATAATGATGACGATTCCATGGGATAATAATGATGATGATGCCATGGGGTGATGATGCCATGGGTTGATGATGATGGTGATGATGATGATGATGCCATGGGATGATAATAATGATGATGTCATGGGGTGATGATGGCATGGGGTGATAATGATGATGAGAAGGAGGAGGATGCCATGGGGTGATGATGATAATGATGCCATGGGGTGATGATGATGATGATGATGATGATGCCATAGGGTGATGATGATGCCATGTGATGATAATAATGATGATGCCATAGGGTGATGATGCCATGCGGTGATGATGATGATGATGATGATGATGATGCCATGGGATGATAATAATAATGATGATGCCATGGGGTGATGATGATGATGATGCCATGGGATGATGATGATGATGATGCCGTGGGGTGATGATGATGATGATGATGCCATGGGATTACAATAATGATGATGATGCCATGAGGTGATGATGCCATGGGGGTGAGAATGGTGATGATGATGCTATGTGGTGATGATGGTGATGCCATGGGATGATAATAATGATGATATGTCATGGGGTGATGATGCCATGGGGTGATAATGATGATAATGCCATGGGATGATAATAATGATGATGATAACATGTGGTGATGATGCCATGTGGTGATGATGATGATGATGATGATGATGCCATGGGATGATAATAATGATGATGATGCCATGGGATGATATTGCTATGGGATGATAATAATGATGATGATGCTATGGGGTGATGATGACATGGGGTGAAGATGATGATGATGATGCCATGGGGTGATGATGATGCCATGTGGTGATGATGATGATGATGCCATGGGATGATAATATTGATGATGATGCCATGGGATGATGATGCCATGGGATGATAGAATAGTGGGCTCCAGGTCCGACTCTAAACCAGTCACAAATACTGTCTCACAAGGCTCTGTCCTGGGACCCTTACTGTTTGGCATATACCTCTCAGAAGTACAGGCAAACACAAGAGGACTATGGGTAACCAAGCTTGTCGATGACTGCAAACTGGGAGCCATAACTGACTCTCTGGCTGACACAGACATCCTCCAAAAGGGCCTTACTGAGACGGACACCTTGTTGCCATGGGGTGATGATGATGATGCCATAGGGTGATGATGCCATGGAGTGATGATGATGATGATGATGAAGCCATGGGGTGATAATGATGATGATGATGCCATGGGGTGATGATGCCATGGGGTGATAATGATGATGATGGTGCCAACGGGTGATAATGATGATGATGATGATGCTACGGGGTGATGATGATGATGATGATGATGATGATGATGCCATGTGGTGATGATGATGATGATGATGACATGGGATGATAATAATGATGATGATGCCATGAGGTAATGATGCCATAGGTTGATAATGATAATGATGATGATGACATGGGATGATAATGATGATGCCATGGAGTGATAATAAAGATGATGCCATGGGTTGATGATGCCATGGGGTGATGATGATTATGCCATTGGATGATAATAATGATGATGATGCCATGGGGTGATATTGATGATGATGCTGCCATGGGGTGATGATGATGATGCCATGGGATGATAATAATGATGATGCCATGGGGTGGTAATGATGATGGTTCCATGGGGTGATGATGCCATTGGGTGATAATAATGATGATGATGCCATGGGGTAAGGATGCCATGGGTTGATAATGATTATGATGTCATGGGATGATGATGATAATGCCATGGGGTGATGATGCCATGGGCTGATAATGAGGATGATGCCATGGGTTGATGATGCCATGGTTTGATAATGATGATGATGATGCCATGGGGTGATGATGCCATGGGGTGATGATGATGATGGTGTCATGGGGTGATGATGCCATTTGGTGATAATAATGATGATGCCATGGCGTTATGATGCCATGGGATGATAATGATGATTATGCCATGGGATGATAATGATGCCATGGGGGTGATGATGCCATGGGGTGATAATGATGATGATGATGATGCCATGGGATGATAATAATGATGATGATGCCATGGGTTGATGATGCCAAGGGGTGATGATGATGATGATGATGATGATGATGCCATGGGATGATAATAATGATGATGCCATGGGGTGATGATTCCATGATGTGATAATGATGATGATGCCATAGGGTGATGATGTCATGGGGTCATAATGATGATGATAATGATTATGATGATGATGATGATGCCATGGGATGATAATAATGCTGATGGTGCCAAGGGGTGATGATGCCATGGGGTGATGATGATGGTGATGCCATGGGATGATGATGATAATGCCATGGGTTGATGATGCCATGGGGTGATGATGATGATGCCATAGGTTGATGATGCCATGGGGTAATAATGATGATGATGCCATGGGGTGATGATGCCATGGGGTGCTAATGATGATGCCACGGGATAATAATAATGCTGATGATGCCATGGGGTGATGATGATGATCCCATGGGATGATAATAATGATGATGATGCCATGGAGTGATGATGCCATGGGGTGATAATGATGATGATGCCATGTGGCATGTGATGATGATGATGTGATGCGATGATAATAATGATGATGCCATGGGTTGATGTTGCCATGGGGTGATAATGATGATGATGCCATGGGATGATAATAATGATGATGATGATGCCATGGGGTGATGATGCCATGGAGTGATGATGATGATGATGCCATGTGATGATGGTGATGTTGATGATATGGGATGGTAATAATGATGATGATGCCATGGGGTGATGATGCCATGGAGTGATGATGATGATGATGATGCCATGTGGTGATGATGATGATGCCATGGGATGATAATAATGATGATGATGTCAAGGGGTGATGATGCCATGGGGTGATAATAATGATGACGATTCCATGGGATAATAATGATGATGATGCCATGGGGTGATGATGCCATGGGTTGATGATGATGGTGATGATGATGATGATGCCATGGGATGATAATAATGATGATGTCATGGGGTGATGATGGCATGGGGTGATAATGATGATGAGAAGGAGGAGGATGCCATGGGGTGATGATGATAATGATGCCATGGGGTGATGATGATGATGATGATGCCATAGGGTGATGATGATGCCATGTGATGATAATAATGATGATGCCATAGGGTGATGATGCCATGGGGTGATGATGATGATGAAGCCATGTGGTGATGATGATGATGATGCCATGGGATGATAATAATAATGATGATACCATGTGGAGATGATGCCATGGGGTGTCAATGATAATGATGCCATGGGATGATAATAATGATGATGATGATGATGCCATGGGGTGATGATGATGATGCCATGTGATGATAATAATGATGATGATGCCATGGGGTGATGATGCCATGGGGTGATGATGATGATGATGCTGATGCTGATGCCATGGGGTGATGATGATGATGCCATAGGATGATAATGATGATGATGATGATGGTGATGATGCCATGGGGTGATGATGCCATAGGGTGATAATGGTGATGGTGAGGAGGAGGATGCCATGCGGTGATGATGATGATGATGATGCCATGGGATGATAATAATAATGATGATGCCATGGGGTGATAATGATGATGATGCAATGGGATGATGATGATGATGCCATGGGGTGATAATGATGATGATGCCATGGGATTACAATAATGATGATGATGCCATGGGGTGATGATGCCATGGGGTGAGAATGGTGATGATGATGCTATGTGGTGATGATGATGATGATGCCATGGGATGATAATAATGATGATGATAACATGTGGTGATGATGCCATGGGGTGATGATGATGATGATGATGCCATATGGTGATGATGATGATGATGCCATGGGATGATAATAATGATGATGATGCCATGAGGTGATAATGCTATGGGATGATAATAATAATGATGATGCTATGGGGTGATGATGACATGGGGTGAAGATGATGATGATAATGATGCCATGGGGTGATGATGATGCCATGTGGTGATGATGATGATGATGCCATGGGATGATAATAATGATGATGATGCCATGGGGTGATGATGCCATGGGATGATAGAATAGTGGGCTCCAGGTCCGACTCTAAACCAGTCACAAATGCTGTCTCACAAGGCTCAGTCCTGGGACCCCTACTGTTTGGCATATACTTCTCAGAAGTACAGGCAAACACAAGAGGACTATGGGTAACCAAGTTTGTCGATGACTGCAAACTGGGAGCCATAACTGACTCTCTGGCTGACATGGGCATCCTCCAAAAGGGCCTTACTGAGACGGACACCTGGTGTCAAAGTCATGGCCTCAAGCTAAATGCCAAAAAATGCATAGTCATCCCATTTGGGAAAAACAAAACACCCATGAATTACCACATAGGTGGCAGCCCCCTTAATACAGAAGAGGTAATAAGAGATCTGAGGACCCAGGTAGATAGTAATCTTTCCTTTGACAATCATATTGTCAAAGTAGTTAGGAAATCCTTCTATGTGGCCCATCTATTTACTAAAGGGTTCGCATCTAGAAATAAGGAGGTTATAGTGCTCCTCTACTCATCACTCATTAGACCCATCATAGAGTACAATACCCCATTTGGGATGTACCTCACAAGACACTTCCAACAGCTGGAAATACCACAAAAGTACCTCACCAAGAGGATTACTGGTCTCAAACATTTGTCCTATGCAGCCTGACTGAATAAATTCCAGCTGTACTCAGTGGCATATCGCTTACTCAGAGGTGATCCCTGCCTGACTTACAGCCATGTCCAACTCAGAATTGATGGACATGCTCCACCTAAAGAAATCCAAGTCACTGCTAGCCACATGCTCTAGTGAGTTAACCTCGCCACAGCAATAAATAGAACATGCTGGAGGGATAGATTCCTTTCACAGAGACTCCCCATGCTTTGGAACAAAATTCCAAATTACATCAGGCAGAGCCCCTCATTAATACTCTTCAAAATAAACCTTGATGAGTGGATGGGTAACAGAAAATACACCCCTGGGATCACTTCATTGTCTCTGTTTGACAGAAGATCGGTTAATTAATCTATGGGGCGGCGAAAGTCGACACACTCTGGCTAGTCTTATAAATGCCCTTGGGCAGATAGCCTAGTACTTACCTATGAACCTATGAACCTATGATGATGCCATGGGATGAAAATAATGATGATGATGCCATGGGGTGATGATGCCATGGGTTGATGATGATGATGATGATGATGATGCCATGGGGTGATGATGATGATGATGCCATGGGATGATAATAATGATGATGATGCCATGGGGTGATGATGCCATGGGGTGATAATGATGATGATAATGCTATGTGGTGGTGATGATGATGCCATGGGATGATAATAATGATGATATGTCAAGGGGTGATGATGCCATGGGGTGATGATGATGATGATGATGATGATGGTGATGATGACGATGATGATGCCATGGGATGATAATGCTGATGATGCCATGGGCTGATGATGATGATGATGATGCCATGGGGGGATATTGATGATGATGATGATGCCATGGGATGATAATAATGCTGATGATGCCATGGGGTGATAATAACGATGATGATGCCATGGGGTGATGAGGCCAAGGGGTGATAATGATGATGATGATGATGATGATGCCATGTGATGATAATAATAATGATCATGCCATGGGGTGATAATGACGATGATGATGTCATGGGATGATTATAATGATGATGATGCCATGGGATGGTGATGATAATGCCATGGGGTGATGATGATGATGGTGATGATGATGATGATGCCACGTGATGATAATAATAATGATGATGCCATGGGGTGATGATGCCATGGGGTGATAATGATGATGATGATGCCACGGGGTGATGATGATGATGACATGGGATGATAATAATGATGATGATGATGCCATGGGGTGATGATACCCTGGGGTGATAATGATGATGATGATGAGGAGGATGCCATGGGGTGATGATGATGATGCCATGGGATGATAATAATAATGATGATGCCATGGGGGGATAATGATGATGCTGTGGGATGATAATGATGATGATGCCATGGGGTGTTGATGATGATAACATCAGATGATAATAATGATGATGATTCCATGGCATGATGATACCATGGGGTGATAATGATGATGATGATGTCATGAGGTGATGATGATGATGATGCCATGGGATGATAATAATGATGATGATGCCATGGGGTGATAATGATGATGATGCCATGGGATGATAAAGATGATGATGGTGATGCCATGGGGTGATGATGCCATGGGATGATGATGATGCCATGGGAGGATAATAATAATGATGATGCCATGGGGTCATGATGCCATGGGGTGATAATGATGATGATGCCATGCTATGATAATAATGATGATGATGCCATGAGGTGATGATGCCATGGGGTGATGACGATGATGATGCCATGGGGTGATGATGATGATGATGCCATGGGTTGATAATAATGATGATGATGCCATGGGGGGATGATGCCATCGGGTGATAATCATGATGAAGAGGAGGAGGATGCCATGGGGCGATGATGATAATGATGCCATTGGATGATAATAATAATGATGATACCATGGGTAATGATGATGTAATGGGGTGATAATGATGATGATGCCATGGGATGATAATAATGACGATGATGTCATGTGATGATGATGACGATGATGATGATGGCATGTGGTGATGATGATAATGTCATGGGATGATAATAATGATGATGTTGCCATGGGGTGATGATGCCATGGGGTGATAATGATGATGATGATGATGATGATGATGATGATGATGATAATGATGTCATGGGGCTATGATGATGATTATGATGCCATGGAATGATAATAATGATGATGATGCTATGTGGTGATGATGATGATGATGCCATGGGATGATAATAATGACGATGCCATGGGGTGATGATGATGATGATGATGCCATGGAAAATAATAATGATGATGCCATGGGATGATAATAATAATGATGCCATGGGGTGATGATGATGATGATGCCATGGGGTGATGATGATGCCATGTGGTGATGATGATGATGATGCCATGGGATGATAATAATGATGATGATGATGATGCTATGGGGTGATGATGCCATGGGGTGGTTTTGATGCTATGTGATGATAATAATAATGATGATGCCATGGGGTGATGATGCCATGGGGTGATAATGATGATAATGATGCCATGGGATGATAATAATAATGATGATGCCACGGGGTGATGATGATGATGATGATGATGCCATGGGGGTGATGATGATGATGCCATGGGATAATAATAATGATGATAATGCCATGGGGTGATGATGTCATGGGGTGATGACGATGATGAGGAGGCGGATGCCATGGGGTGATGATGATGATGATGATGATGCCATCGTATGATAATAATGATGATGCTATGGGGCAATGATGATGGCATGGGGCGATGATGATGATGTCATGGGATGATAATAATGATGATGTTGCCATGGGGTGATGATGCCATGGGGTGATGATGATGATGATGATGATGATGATGATGATGATGTCATAGGGTGATGATGATGATGATGATGCCATGGGATGATAATAATGATGATGATGCCATGGGGTGATGATACCATGGGCTGATAATGATGATGAAGCCATGGGATGATAATAATGATGATGATGATGACATGGGCTTATGATGCCATGTGGTGATAATGATGATGATGAAGCCATGGTATGATAATGATGATGATGACATGGGCTGATGATGCCATGTAGTGATAATGATGATGATGAAGCCATGGGATGATAATAATGATGATGATGATGCCATGGGGTGATGATGCCATGGGGTGATAATAATGATGATGAAGCCATGTGGTGATAATGATGATGATGATGCCATGGGGCGATGATGCTATGGGGTGATGATGATGATGATGAACCCATGGGATGATAATAATGATGATGATGCCATGGGGTGATGATGCCATGGGGTGATAATGATGATGATGAAGCCATGTGGTGATAATGATGATGATGATGATGCCATGGGATGATAATAATGATGATGATGCCATGGGATGATAATATTGATGATGATGATGCCATGGGTGATGATGTCATGGGGTGATGATGATCATCATCATGCTATGGGGTGATGATGATGCCATGGGATGATAATAATGATGATGATGCCATGGATGATTATGCCATGAGGTGATAATGTTGATGATGATGATGCCATGGGATGATAATATTGATGATGATGCCATGGGTGATGATGATGATGATCATGTCATGGGGTGATGATGATGCCATGGGATGATAATAATGATGATGATGATGCCATGGATTATGATGATGATGCCATGAGGTGATAATGTTGATGATGATGATGATGCCATGGGGTGATAATGATGATGATGCCATGGGATCATGATAATGATGATGCCATGGAATGACAGCTGACTTTCCCTTGAGAGCTTCTAAAGCTTTTTCTTTGGCCTGAGGAAATAAGACTATGTCTGTATGCTGCTGCTTTATGGCTGGCGTTCAAACCCATGATCATCCACACATTGTGTGTGATTGCCTTTCTACCATCACAGTGACAACGGTATTACATATCATGTGTGCCTGTGTATACCTAGCAGCAAGTAATGCGTAAACATATAGCAACATTTTTTTAACAGATTACAGGAACACATATCCCTTGCAGCAACAGCATGATGTCGCTGCTTCAGATATCCAAATGTCTCATAACTGTAGCACCAGTGGCTCTGTGGTATGCTCATTCTTTCCAATATTATGTTGCTTCTTTCATCACATAGTCAGGTGTTCAAATTCCACACTGGCTGACTGTCATCAATGCATATCCTAATCTTATTATGCACGAATGACATCCATGAGTATCATTATGTGTACAACAACAGTGGGAGAAACCTCCCCCAGAAGTTTTATCTCATACAAATAGCAAAATAATCATATGATGCAATGACTTCACAGAGTTGAAGTCTCACAGCTTTGTTAAAATTTTCACTGTGGTGCATGTGATTCATATCCATGTTGCTAGTTGGTAGACTTAGCTTGCTGTTCAATTCTAGCCAAGGGCAAAAACTTCTATGAATATACTGACATTAAAGAAACAGCATGTATGAAATTATTATTCTCAGTTTTTACTTTGGAGAAAGAAATATAAAGTGGTTTTGTAATATCCTATCAGGGGAAACAGTTGTTCTATGACTGTTATGGTGTGAGAACTCCTGTGTTGCATGCATTCAATAATGACTGGTAGAGCATATCTACACAGATATAGAGAGTTTCACATGTGTGACAATGTTGTTGGAGAAAAGCAACAGGAACAACTTCCTTGGATGAGAAACACTGACATTATAATCGTCACAGTTGTGTGCATGTCAACATAGTTGTCTCCTTGTCACCAGTCTGACAAAATCATATTGTACAGATTATCCTGAAATGTCCTTTATTACTTTGCACATTAATTTAATTTATTTGTGACAAGATCCACTGTTATGTCATGTGGCAGATGCAGTCAATACCCAGCTCTGTAGAGTGTATAGTACAATAGGCCGGGGTTTGAATCTGGTAATATCTGTCAGTCACATGACTGAATCGGTCAGGAGCGGCTGAAATTAAGGAAATATTTATTGTACAGGCAGAAGGCAACATTTTTAAGGTATCACTGGCCACAGTGGTAAAGTGCTGTAAGACCTTCAAGTGAGCTCGTCATGACACACACAGTATGCTTATTTCTGTCGCGTCACAGGTTGATATGTATCTTTCTGATATCTATCCTGGCATGAGTCTGGAAAGATGCAAATGTTGAGTACGTCATTGATTGTTCACAGGCATTACTTAATTTACAAAAAAGAATGACTGTATTGCATGATTTCCTCCAAACATTTATGTATTACTGTAATTGTTTTCTTCACAATATACATGTTTATATGACAAGAGGAGTTACATAACATGTCTTACTATATGGCATGATGCCAGATTACCATAAAATGTGATTATGTCTTTGTTCAGATACTTTCTTGTGTGTTTGTTTTATTTGCATGCTGTTATGACAGTGCTCACTGCAACATCTTGAGACCATGCCCAGTATAATCCTGTATAGATGTTTTCTGTTTACAAATGGAGACCTTGAACTACTGTAATGCATTAGATATGTGTTGTCATTTGTCAGATGTGTGTTTTGATTGCTGTTATGTTACTGTTTATGATGCAAGAGTATACAAAACACATGCATGTCTAAGACATTTGACAAGGTAATATACTCCTCTATCTATGGTTGTCTAATGGCAATAAATGGTAAAACATGTCCCTTTCTGCTGTAAATGACACATCTGATGTATGGCTCATGCTTTGTATATACAGGATTAAGTGGAGGATATAGCATTAGTCAGTTAACACACATAGATTTCCTGCATATACATATCCTATTCAGTAAATACACTGTATACAAATAGTCCCTAATGTATCAACTGTCCTTGCTAACTGTTATCTCATCATGGCATGTTGTCAACTTTAATATCACATTTACTGCCCTTTTTTACAATGTTGCATTATGTCCCTCTCACAGCCATTGTTAGCATGCTTGTTTTAAAGTTATGTACATGGGTTAATGATTGAAAACATGATTATTTATTATTACTATTAATATAGTTATCTTTCTGTTGAAAATGTTTCTTTGTAACATAATTACATTTGAATGCATTACTTGAGTAAATTGTTTCCATTTACCTTTCCATCATAGTTATCTATGCACTATTAACATTGTTTATGTGTACAGTCTCCCAATTTCACATACCCTGCATCTCTCTCTCTTTCGGCTTTTCCTGGTTAGGGGTTGTCACAGCAGATCACCTTGTCCGCTCATGATTGGCAGTGGAGCTTTTTACTTCATCGAGTTGCCAGCCTGGCACCCAACCTTCCACAGAAGGCACACACACGCACGCAATTATGCCTAGAGTTAATTTTAGCATGTCCAATCCACTTGCAGCATGTCTTTGGGGATGTAGGAGGAAACCGGAGCACCCGGAGGAAAGTACACGACCACAGGGAGCACATGCAGACTCCACACAGAAGACACCCCAGCCAAAGATCGAACCGGAGAGCCTCTTACTGTGAGGTGACAACTCTAACCGCTGCACCACCATGGTCATCCATACCTGGCTTGCACCTGTCACCCCTGGGCTTCCGGATATTGGCAAAGGCTCTTGCCACCCCCATAGTACCTTTTTTAGGCAAGGCTCAAATTCTAAACCTACCACCCTAGAACACAAAAAAGGAAAAAAACTAAGGGTAATGCTGCTCAATGCCAGAAGTCTCAACCTCAAGATGCACGCACTCGAGGCCCTTCTCAGTATGGAGAACATTGATGTCTGTGTTGTGACTGAAACCTGGTTCAAGGCTCCTGAGAGCACCCCAGCGCTAACAGGTTTTACCTCATATCATGCGTTCCGGCCCCAAAATCCGGACAACACCAAGAAAGGAGGGGGGGTGTCCATATTCATCAAAGACACCCACACCTCAAGGTTGGTGGCAACGCACGATGCATCGGAGACCATCCAGGTGCAATTAACCATAGGCAAGACTGCTCTGCAATTTGTAGCATGTTACAGGCCACCCTCTCAAACTCAGGAAACTCACATAGCTTTCCTGAAAACACTGGAGAGGATAAATGTATCTCCAAACACCATCATACTAGGTGACTTCAACTACCCTAATATAGACTGGGATCACTACTCAAGCCCAAACACTATAGCCCAAAGGTTCCTGGAGTTCATAAACTCAAATGCCATGGAACAACTAGTCACCATCCCCACAAGAGGTGAAAACATACTTGATCTCATCATCACGAACATGGGATCACAATGTTCAACACCGGAAGTATACCCCTCACTAGTGAGATCAGATCATAAACTAATCTCACTGGAGGTCCTCATCCCGCCCCCACCTGAGATAAAAAAGACCACAGTGAAGAACTTCTCAAAAGCCGACTTCACACTTCTAAAGACTAGTGTGGTCTCTTTTAAGGCCCCCGAGCCAGCGGTAAACATTACTCAAGCCGCTGAATCACTTACAAATGCCTTCTACCAGCACCTACAGGACTGCATAGATCAGGCAATCCCAAACAAAACAAAGACTCTTTGTACCAAAGGCAAGCGTCCAGTCTGGTGGACCCCAACCATAAACAAGCTCTACAACAAAAGGAGGAAGCTACTACAAGATAGAGCAAAATCCTTAAAAGTTAAGACACCTTTGATCATTATAAGTAAAAAACTAAGAGCTCTCATAAAATCATCCAAGGCAAATTTTGAGAGAAAAATCGCTAAGGACTCAAAAGACAATCATAAGGCCTTCTTTAGCTATGTTAGAAACCTGGGAGGAAACTCCCAGATATGCTCAGAATTAGTTCAAAATGATGTGAAAATTACTGAACCTACAGACATTGCCAATATACTGGCTGACAGGTTCAGTGCAACCCCCCCTCCCCCCCAAAAGGAGAGATATCTATACCCGAGGATTGTAACCCCCCAAACATCTCTAACGCCCAGGTGAGAACTGCTCTCTCTAAGGTGAAAAACACAGCATCCATGGGACCAGATGGTGTCCCCGGCTGTGTGCTCCACAAACTCAATGAGGAATTAAACCCGCAGTTAGGACAGCTGTTTAATCTCAGCCTCACCTCAGGATACGTACCCAAGGAGTGGCGCACGGCAACTGTGGTCCCACTTCACAAAGGCGGTGCCTCCGCCGACCCTGGAAATTACCGTCCCATCAGCTTGACAAGCCTGATCTGCAAAGCCATGGAGAGGATCATAATGGAACTCATAAATAAAGACATAGGGAACTTGCAGACTTTGGATCCAACCCAGTTTGGCTTTGTCAAAGGCAGATCATGCCTTTTAAACTTGGTTGACTTTTTCAAAACAGTCACCAAGGCCATTGATGAGGGAAAGGCAGTCCATACAGCCTACCTCGACCTGGCAAAGGCTTTCGACACAATACCCCACTCACCACTTATCATTGAAAAACTCATCAGCTTAAATGTAAACCCATACATCACAAGATGGGTTGCAAACTGGCTAAGTGACAGAACCCACAGGGTCAGAGTTGCTGGCGCCATGTCAGACTCAAAGCCTGTCACAAGTGGTGTCCCACAGGGCTCAGTCCTGGGACCACTCTTGTTCGGCATCTACTTTTCTGAAGTACAAGCAAACACAGGAGGGTTATGGCTGACAAAGTTTGCAGATGACTGCAAACTGGGCGCCATAGTCGAAAACACATCTGACACAGATATCCTTCAGAAGGGTCTCACAGAAACGGATAACTGGTGCCAGAGCCATGGCCTAAAGTTAAACGCCAAGAAATGCATAGTCATACCCTTCAGGAAAAACAAGGTTACCCCTAGCTACCATATAGGTGGCAATCCACTGAGCACAGAAGAAGTTATCAGGGATCTGGGGACCCAAGTTGACAGTAACCTTTCATTTGACACTCACGTTGCTAAAGTAGTTAGGAAGACCTTCTACATTGCCCACCTGATCATGAAGGGATTCACATCTAGATCAAGGGAGGTCATCGTCGCCCTGTACTCATCACTCATCAGACCAATGATTGAGTACAATGCCCCATTCGGAATGTATCTGACCCGACACCTGCAGCAGCTGGAAAGGCCCCAAAAGTTCCTCACAAAAAGGATAAAAGGTCTCAAAAATATGTCTTATGCTGCCCGACTGAAAGAACTCCAGCTCTATTCAGTCGCTTACCGCTTGCTCAGAGGTGACCTGTGCATGACATACAAGGCCATGTCAAACCCAGATTTGATGAACATGCTTCACCTCAAAAAATCTAGATCCCTCAGAACTACAAGGGAGGGAGACTTAAACCTTGACACGGTTATTAATAGGACATGCTGGAGGGACAGATTCATCACCCAGAGACTCCCTATGCTGTGGAACAAAATCCCGGTACATATAAGGCAGAGCACCTCGCTGGCCGAGTTCAAGAGAAATCTTGACCAATGGATGGGAGATCGCAGATATACCCCAGGGATTACCTCAGTGTCACTGCTTGACAGAGGCACAGCAAAATAATGGGCATAGTTTTCTTCAAACTAAAGGGGTGGCGAAAGCCACAAAAACTCTGGGCTAGGCTTATAAATGCCCTTGGGCAGATAGCCTAGTATGAACCTATGAACCTATAACCTATGAACCTACATCTACATTCTTATAATTTACTTGAGCTTACTTCATATAAACTGTCCATGCATGCTCACATACATTTGCCTACAGGCGAGGAGTTTTCTTTATGTTGTGTATTTGTGACTCCCAGCACTGTTTCATGGCCATCAACATTTCTGCTGGCCATGAAATGCTGCTTAGAAATCTGTAAGCATGATGAGCAGCGTCCATATTAAGTGAGCGCTGCTGCTCGTCACACTAACATGCTATAATTGTATGGGCTTTGGGCAAAGCCTACACGATTGTTAATGAATCCCAAGGTATGTCTCAGATGATTAAAAAAAACTTATTATGGCATACTAAAATATGTATACTGTCCATAAATATTTCAATCCCCTTTAGTTTTTTTGTTACAGACTGCAAGACTTCTTAAAATATGCAATCCTCTTTTGAATTACTATTTTTCCTACAGCATCAGACAGGTATTACCTAAACCCAAAGTCAGTGTGAACCAAATGCATCAATACCACTGCATATATATTGTAGTGCATTTGTGTATAACATTGTGATATTTCCTTATGTGGGTGCAGCTTGTACTGGGGCTGCATATCATGTGATCTGAACCTTAAAAGCACTTTCTATCAAAAAAATATTTAATGTGGCTACACCTTGTGTCTAATCCTGTCCATTTCAATCCACTGTTGAATATACTTCACCAGAACTGCATAATTTTTATAGTGTCAGCTTCCACTCAGTAATCTTTGAAAGTTTAAAGAGATCTAGAATAAGATTGTTTTTGTGATAAGACTGCAAAAGCCATTTTTAGCAATCAGCAAGCACTTTGTTTGTCACATTTCAAAGTTACATTTTGTAAAATGCCTCTAGATTTATGTAGTTCACCACAAGTAACTTAATGTTTAAGATCAAAAGAAACAAGATGCTTGTGTATTTCTAGCTGAAGTAAAGCAAGCATATTTTTTTTTATTTTGCATAAAAAAAAACTACCAATAATTTTAATTTTTTCCACAAGAAGCTGTTTATTTTTGCTCAACATGTGATCATTTCAACCACCAATGCTTCTAAAGTTATGTGATAACTTTGAAATTCTGCATTCAAAAGTCTGAGCTGCAGCTTGGTGTAAGTAGATTACAGAGAAACTCCAGAAAGTGCAGTGTGCAATGTTCTGTGGTGTCACAGGTTGATGCATCTTTCTATCTATCCTGCCATGAGTCCTGAAAGATGCAAATGTTGAGTAGGTCACTGATTGTTCACTTGTGGTGAAGAAAAATGATATTCTGCATAGAAAACCCAGAAAATCAGTGTGCAGGGCTGTTACATGTCACCAATAAGGAAGCAGTGAAGGTATTTAAGTTTCAGAGTCAAAGAGGAGGAATCAGTAATGAGAGAAGCAGTGCTTTGCAAAATGACCCACATCTAGGCATAATTCAATTTAAGGAAAGAATACAAGA
The DNA here is from genome assembly GCF_019279795.1 of Protopterus annectens. Lineage (NCBI taxonomy): Eukaryota > Metazoa > Chordata > Ceratodontiformes > Protopteridae > Protopterus > Protopterus annectens. The sequence continues at coordinate 73,293,577 of NC_056746.1, forward strand.
GACCATTCTTCATATTGATCCCTGCTGCAGAAACATAGCTATATGAGCTATATCCTGACGAGGATATAACAGCCGGCTAGTTCCAAAGCTTCTGGGCACATTCCACACCCACATGGTCAGGCAGCTTGAGCAGAGCTGACTAAAAGACATGTTTGGGTGTAAAGCCCTTCAGAGCTTTGCCGGCAGTAGTCAGAGGGATACTGAGCTCTGAAATGACAATGCTAGCAACACTAAAAGATAATGTCCATATACTGGCATAAAAAGACACCAAAAAGCAAGGGGGATGGAGGAAGGGAGCAGCTACTGTACAGTGATCAATTGAACATCTACTGTTATAAGTTCAACTTGCACATCTGTACTATGTTCAGCATATTGATCACTGCTGCAGTAGCCTTTGCTATAATAGGTATAATGGGTAGACTACATTAGTTAACTACATTTGGGAGATAGAAGAAGAGTCCTGGAGACCCTGGAGAATTGCCCTAGCAAAGCTTGACTTGGACGAAGAGTAGGAATCAAGTTTATAGTGCTTTGTAAAAGTATATATAGAGGATCAAGTAACTGCTTCTAGAATACTTCTAGAATCCAGTCCTTTCCAAAAATCCAGTATAGTATACAGTACAAATTAGAAAATTTTAAGTGTAAATTAAAGTGAACCCTGCTTGAAGTCCCCTTTGCTAGCACAGAAGATATCACTGACAATGGTTATAGTAGGTGAAATTACTGGGAAACTAAACCTAGTGGTTTACTATTAAAATTTTAAACCACATAATCTTGAAATTCAAAATCCATAAAGCATAATATCAACGGAAAATACTGAAGACCACAATATCTGTGTCCTGCACTTGTTTCCATGTTGGAACCAAGATAAGACTTGCTCCTTGGTCTACAATGCTGCAGGCCCATGTTAGTACTTGTGCCTTGGTCAACAATGCTGCAGGCCCATGTTAGTACTTGTGCCTTGGTCTACAATGCTGCAGGCCCATGTTAGTACTTGTGCCTTGGTCTACAATGCTGCAGGCCCATGTTAGTACTTGTGCCTTGGTCTACAATGCTGCAGGCCCATGTTAGTACTTGTGCCTTGGTCTACAATGCTGCAGGCCCATGTTAGTACTTGTGCCTTGGTCTACAATGCTGCAGGCCCATGTTAGTACTTGTGCCTTGGTCTACAATGCTGCAGGCCCATGTTAGTACTTGTGCCTTGGTCTACAATGCTGCAGGCCCATCTTAGTACTTGTTCCTTGGTCTACAATGCTGCAGGCCCATGTTAGTACTTGTTCCTTGGTCTACAATGCTGCAGGCCCATGTTAGTACTTGTTCCTTAGTCTACAATGCTGCAGGCCCATGTTAGTACTTTTTCCTTGGTCTACAATGCTGCAGGCCCATGTTAGTACTTGCTCCTTGGTCTACAATGCTGCAGGCCCATGTTAGTACTTGTTCCTTGGTCTACAATGCTACAGGCCCATGTTAGTACTTGTTCCTTGGTCTACAATGCTGCAGGCCCATGTTAGTACTTGTTCCTTGGTCTACAATGCTGCAGGCCCATGTTAGTACTTGTTCCTTGGTCTACAATGCTGCGGGCCCATGTTAGTACTTATTCCTTGGTCTACAATGCTGCAGGCCCATGTTAGTACTTGTTCCTTGGTCTACAATGCTGCGGGCCCATGTTAGTACTTGCTCCTTGGTCTACAATGCTGCAGGCCCATGTTAGTACTTGTGCCTTGGTCTACAATGCTGCAGGCCCATGTTAGTACTTGTGCCTTGGTCTACAACCCTGCAGGGCTCATATTAGGAGTTGTTCTTTGGTTCTTTCACTGGTAGGGGGATTCAGTATTTGACATTTTTAGACATTGTGGTCTTCAGCATTTTTATCTGTCAAATCTATATTGTATCCTCAACACTTAAACAGCGACAGCTGAAAACACTGAATGTTCACATCAGCAATTTCTTTCGCTGGGAAAGAAATTGCTTGGCCATCCCTATTAGTTTGCTGTTTTCCCCACTGTAGTGCGATCTCAGAGTTGGTATATTTAGTTAGGGGAGGTGCACAGCCCCCCCACTTTATGTTTGTCATGATGTGTTTTTGTCTTGAGGGCAAGCGATTTCTTTCCCAGGAAAACAAATCACTGATGTGAATGTTCGACATTTACTGCTTTCGTTGTTTATGTGTCGATGAAGAGGTGTTCTATGGAATGCCTCTTTGAGGCTATAATATAGACCTGATCTTTCGATACTATGGTTTCAGGATTTTAATTTTCAAGATTGTGTGGTTCTAGATTGCAATACTAAACTGAGCCTAGCAGACACTGTAAGCAAAAACCACAAAGAAAGTTGTCACTTTTCAGGAGAATATTTATTTAATTATTTATTTGTTAACATTTGGACTATGATGTTTGCAGAAGACATTGTGATATGTAGTGAGAGCAGGGTCCAGGTTGAGGAGACCCTGTAGAGGTGGATATATGCTTTAGAGAGGAGAGGAATGAAGGTCAGCAGGGCTAAAACAGAATACATGTGTGTAAATGAGAGGGAGGGTAGAGGAATGGTGAGGATGCAGGGATTAGACTTCGTAAAGGTGGATGAGTTTAAGTACTTGGGATCAACAGTTCAGAGTAATGGTGAGTGTGGAAGAGAGGTGAAGAAGAGAGTACAGGCAGGGTGGAATGGGTTGAGAAGAGTGTCAGGAGTGATTTGTGACAGACGGGTACCAATAAGAGTGAAAGGGAAGGTCTACAAGGGGGTAGTGAGACCAGCTATGTTATATGGGTTGGAGACGGTAGCACTGATGAAAAGGCAGGAGTCAGAGCTGGATGTGGCAGAGTTAAAGATGTTAAGATTTGCACCGGGTGTGACTAGGATGGACAGGATTAGGAATCAGTATATTAGAGGGTCAGCTCAGGTTGGACAGTTTGGATACAAAGCAAGAGAGGCAAGATTGCGTTGGTTTGGACATGTGCTGAGGAGGGATGCTGGGTATATTGGGAAAAGGATGCTAAGGATGGAGCTGCCAGGTAACAGGAAAAGAGGAAGGCCTAAGATAAGGTTTATGGATGTGGTGAGAGAGGACATGCAGGCGGTTGGTGTGAAAGAGCATGATGCAGAGGACAGGAAGAAATGGAAACAGATGATCCACTGTGGTGACCCCTAATGGGAACAGCCGAAAGAAGATGATGATTTGTTAACATTTGATCACTGGGAAAGTCAAACTGGGAAGGAGCCCATTTTCAGCAGAGGTCCAGGGAGAAATGCTCCAAAGCATTACAAAACATTTTAAGAACAATACATTTTACAGTCTTTAAAATAATTAAAAAAAACTGCAATTTAAATAATTATAGCAAAATAGACATACTATGAAAACAGTGGTTAAAAATAGATACGGGTTATATGATAATGATTTGATAGAGCAATTTTAGACAGTTTATAGAGAAATTAAAGGTAAGTTAATATAATATAAACAAGAATTGCAATATGAAGTGAGAGAAAAAACAGACTTATGTTATATTTAGACAGAAAGCCAGGGGAGAGAAATTAAAAGAATTAAGGAAGTGAGTAAAGTGGTGAGAGTAGTGAGACAGACAGAATGAACAGGTATTTGTTCACATTTAGGGATATAGTTTGTCCTGGTGTTCAGCAAGAACAGAGACAGCTTTTGGCTAAAAAGTATTTTAGACTGTTTTTAAAGGATGGGAGGGAGGGTATTGACCTGATGGATACAGATAAGGGGCTCCAGGCCTTAGTAACATGGTACAAGTACAGACAATGTCCAGCAAATTGATAGGCTTGTGGGCAGGCAGGAGTTTTTGGTCACTGGATCACAATGACCAACTGGAAACATAGTTGTGGAGAGTGGTATTTAGTGCTGGACAAGAAATAGATCCTGGGTAATTTTATAGGTGATAAGAAGCTATGTATATATTAGCTAATGGGGTACTTCTGACAAATTTAGGCTTTTATGTCCTATACAGTGGTGGATTCTGTAAGGGGTATTTGCTGCAAATTTATCAACTTTGTTTAAATTTTGATTATTGTGATGGCTGAAGTTTATTAAGGATGGGGGCACCATAAAGAAGTTTGGTGAGAAGATAAGTAGCAGCAGGTGTAGCTTTTGCTGTCTTAGTGAGAAAGTTTTGGTCTCTATAAAGCACCCCTAGTTTTTGATGAATTGAATTTAAGATCATCATCCTTAATAATTTACTATAAGAAGTGTTTTATGGATGTTTAGAGGGGGTTGGTGAGAATGTTAAAGAACGGGGGACTGAGGATAGAGGCTTGTGGTACACCAGTGATGACTGAAAGAGGACTGTGTGATGTTTTACTGATTGATACCTATTGGATAGGTAGCTTATGAACCATAGAATGGTGGGCTTTGAGAGACCTAATGAGGACATTTGAAGTAGAAGTTTGCTGTAACAAACTGTGTCAAAGACTTTAGACGAGTCTAGAAATAAGGAGGAGACTAGTTTGCTGTTGTTTAGCTTTATTGACAGCGTCTCTATAGGTTAAAAGTGCAGTGTTAGTACTACGGGAGGGACAGACGCCATGTTGTGTGGGGGAGAGGAGTTCTTCCTACAGGAGATAATTTAGCAATTGTTTCTGAATACATTTTTCAAGTATTTTAGAGAGGGGGATAAGATTGCTATAGGTCTAAAGTTAGAAATGCATGTTTATTAGCTCCTTTGTGCAGATAGATAATGCATGACTTTTTCCAGAGAAAGGGAATGTGAGATTCCTGGATTGACTTATTTGTAAGGATTGAGACAGGGTAGGCAATGCTTTCAGCTGCTATTTTAAGTTACTCACTTGGAAGGTCATCAGGTGAAGTAGAGTATAGTTTGAGTTTGTTTAAGAGTAGTTTTATATACGATGTGAACACAGGTGTGTACTTGCAAGTGGATGTGATGATGCGTGGCTGCTGGACAGAGTTAGGATTAGATATTGGGAAGTCCTTCATCAGGGATGCTATACTATTTATGAAATAAGAGTTGAATTGTATTGAGGTTTCGAGTGACGAGTTATTGGGAGTGGGGTTAGGGTTGAATTTATAACTGTGATGAAAGATTTCTTTAATGGCTATCCAGAATTTTTTAGGGTTGTGTTTACTTCATTCTGAAAGTTATCATAGTGTCATTTTGTCTTCATTAATTCCCTTTTTTGTATGATCGAAAAGCATTCTGAAGTTTTCAAGATATTGTGTTTTATATTTTGCTATTGTTTCCATGCTTTTTCTCTGTCCTGCATTAACATTCTGGTCTTTTTACATAGCCACATTGCATTATTTGTTTTAGTGTCTTCCTTGTAGGTGGTGCAAGGCTATTCAAGATATACAGGAAAGTTGTACTGAACTTATTTACAATATCATCTAAGGGAAGGATTTTATGAATTTCCAGTTAATAGATGGTAGGGTAGTAATGAACATTTCTGTGTTAAACATGGAAAAGTTGCATGTTGGTTTATAAACATGCTGCTTAAGTGGATGTGTGAGATGTCTGGCTTTTTTTTAATTTCTACAAGTCTTTTGGGTTTCTAATACCATGACAGGAATGGACCACATCCCTAAGTCAAAGTATGATTAAAGTTCATAAAATCAGTATTGTTTCAATCGTTGATGTTAGCCAGAAGTGTTCTTTGCAGCATCTGTAATGTGCCCAGTAACGAGTCTTTCTGCAGTTCGTATGGAGTTACATGTATCAGTAACATATCTAAGTATGACTGTAAATTCTTTTTTATAAGACCCGTTGCTGCTATTACTACTGGAACTGTCTGGGTAGCCTTCTTCCACACTTCCCTCATTTCTGCCTGCAAATAGTGGTGTGTCCCTCTGTACATAAGACACTTAGTCACTGGGTGTAGGGATTTGTATAATCAATGCTACCTTTGTCTTGTTTTCAAGGACTGCTATATCTGGTTTTCTCACATCTATGAACTGTTGGTAATGGATGATCCCATGTGATATAAACTTCATCATTTTCTATAATGCTTTGTGGCTCATGTTTCCATTGTTTTTCAGCTACTTCAATATTATAATGTTTGCACAATGCCCAATGCAACAGTCTTGCCACATTATTATGCTTTTTAGTGTACAGTCCTTCTGCCATTAATGTATAACACCCAACAAGAAGATGTGTGACTGTTTCCAATTCTGTTTTACAAAACTTCCATTTGTCTGTTTCTCCCACATGTTCACTGTATACATAATCCATTATCTTGGGCTGCCAATATTAACCTTTTGTCTTTTGGTTTACATTCACATCTCCTTAGCCATTCCTGCATTCAATCCTGATCAACATTAGGTTGTTCCAAGAGTTTTCTATACTTGAAACCATATTTATGCAGTTTCCACACTTCTTGTCTTCTCATCCGATCCTTCACCTTATATTCTTTCTTTTGTTTTTTTGGCACATTCAGTTGCTGCCTGATTTTTACCTACTTCTGATTTGATTTCCATTCCTGCTTGATGCCGATATGCTTCTGCTAAACTAAGCAAGAAAGTCATCTTAGACTTATTCTCCTCATATTTTAAAACTTTCACTATGTTTGGTTTTTGTGAGGTCAGCACATATGTATGCAGTCCCACGATTGCAGATCTATACATGTAATCAATTCAGAACGGGAAATATATAGTGTTGGCATGCAATGATTTTTATAAATAATTTGATGAGCAAGGAGAATCCTTCCTGTTTTCCTGTCCAAACTGTCCAACTCCTTTTGGGGCCAGTCAGTCACTCCAAAACTGTAAGTTAGGAGAGGAAGAGCAAACTGGTTTATAGCTTGGACTTTGTTCCTAGATGTCAATGTTGTTTTCAGTTGTTGTCTTTCGGCTTTTCCCAGTTAGGGGTCACCACAGCGGAACTCCGGTCCGCTAATGATTGGCAGTAGATTTTTACGTGCCGAGTTGCCGGCCCTGACACAACCTTCAACGAAGGTACGCCCATTCACGCATGTCTCCACACAGAAGACGCTCTAGCTGAGAATCGAACAGGACGTCTTACTGTGAGGCGGCAATGCTACCGCAGCACCACCACCGCATTTTCAGTATTAATTTAATTATTCTAAAATATTCCTTACTATGTTTTATTCACATTTGTTTGTGTTTTATTGTTGATCCTTCATCAATTCCCAAATATTTATGCACTGCCTCTTGCTCAAGTTCTTTTATATCTCATTTCTGTCCCAAACTGATGTTTTCTTGGTGCTGCAGTTTCCTGCTTTAAAAGTTGATTTTGTACATTTATCAAGACCAAATGACATTCTTATATCATCTGAAAAAGTTTTGACTACTTGCATTTGTAGTTTCAGTTTGTCATCTGATGAACTATAGTTCTAAATCATCTACAAAAAGAAGATGTGAAGTCTTTACACTTTGTTGTTTTTAGTGAGCAAAATTGTAGCCATGGCCTAATCTGTTAAGTAAAAGCTTAATGGGTTAAGGGCAAGGCAAAAGAGGAGCTATGACAGAGAGTCAGCCTGGGATATCCCCCTTTGAATTTTTATCCCTGGAATAATAATTTGTCTTTTACAAAGGCTTAATTGCAAAGTGATTTGCCACTGTGTCATGATCACTTTAATGTAATCGATCAGTGTAGGGTGTATCTTATATATTTTAAGCACTCTTTTATCCATGACTGTTGGATAGTATCAACTTGTTTTGTAGTCTATCCATGCCATACTTAGATTCTTCCCCTTTTGACAGCTCTCCATTACGACTTTATTTAACAACAAATGATTCTTTTTTCCATATCACTTTCTTTTATAACCTAGTTGTTCTCTTGCCATGATTGCATTTTTTTTCTAAATGATTATAAACTCTGTCTGCATCAATTCCAGTGTATATTTTATAAGCCATTGGAAGGCAAGTTATTGGTCTATAATTTTTAAAATAGCTTGCAGGTTCGCTCTTAAGTAAGCATTGCTTATAATGTTGTTAACCAGGCTGGTATCTGTTTGGGGTGTGCATATAAATAGTTCTTACTCATGGCTAAATCTTGACAAAGATGTTAATTCCTTTAGCCAGAAGTTAGGTATTATATCTGGGCCTGGGGTTTTCCAATTAGGATCTTTTCTTAACTTTGTTTCAATCTCTCTGGCTGTTACTTCACCCCATTTCATATCCTGTACCTTTAAACTTCTTATTCTTTTTTCTGATTCTATCTATTTAGCATCGTTGTTATGTTCCACAGGATTTTCATATATATTTCTTCAAAATGCATCCATTTTTTTTTGGTGGTGTTTCACTTTCTTTTACCTTGTTTCCCAATTCTCTATAAAATTTTTTCGGATCATCAATAAATTGCTTATTTTGTACTTTTCCTTTGTATTTATCTGCATATCTACTAAGTTTTTCTGCCTGTGCTGAGACTTTTAGTTTATTTGCAATAGTGCACGATAGATCATGATCTGTTCTGATACTGTGCATTGCTATTATCATGTCTATCTTTCTGAGTACTTTTGTTGATCTGTTCCCTCTTCTATACTCTTCTAACAGTGACACTTCCTGTCTTAATTGCTTTATAGTTTTCTCTATTCATTAATTTCATGATGGCATTCGATTTCTCTCCTTCCTTGTCCTTACTGCCCTGTGTTTTAGTGGTAAGACTTTATCTGTTATTAATGTAGCTAAACAGTAATATATCCTATTTACTTCTGTTATATCACATAAATATTGACAGTCTTAATTACTATGTTCATTTGTTTTACCAAACTTCTATCTTTTTGGGTTTTACTGACTTTCTGTAGTCTGTTTCTTTCATTGATCTTGACATGTTTGTCCATCTCTATTAAATCAGGGAACGCTTCTCTTCTCTTAGATCATTTTCTATTAAACTGAGGGCACATTCTTTGTTCTCCATTTCCTGCAGACATTCTATAGAAAGTTCCAGAGCATCTTCCTGTGCCACATTTTCTTCAGTTTCATCCTGTTTTATCCATTGCTCTTTCATATAGGAACTCACTGGCCTATTACTCCACAACATTGACTGTGTCAGAGTTGCCAAAGGTTCCTGTTCCTACCCTTGCTGTGCAACTCCAACTGAATGTTTGTACTGGTTTCGTATGAAAGGCTACAAAGTATCTTCATGTGGCAACTGATCAGATGTTAACCACTCCAGTGGTTTCTCCTTAATTTGGGGATCCATTGCTCTATCCTGCTGTGATGTTATCTGAGTTAGATTTTCTAGACTGAATCCTTCACTTCACATAGGTACTCCATACAGCCACTTTCTGTTTCTTTAACTTCTTTATTACCAATTCTCTTTTCCTCTTTGTTTTCTTATTTTTTGTATTGTAATATTTTTCATGTCTGGATGCCTTTGCCTGTGTTTCTCTTTAAATATCTTTGGTGTTGTTTATTTTGTATTGATTAGTTTTGCTTTCTCCTTTGCATAAATATTGCACCATATTAAATCTCTTTTTCCTTCCCATGTCCATATTTCTTCTTCAGGCGTCTCCTGCTCCTCCTGTTTCTTCTTACTTTGAGGACTCATTGTTCCATTATGCTGTGCTATAACCTGTTGCACTTTCTACGCTAAATTCTTCACATCACAGATATTCCATAACTTCAACTTGTATTTTGTTAACTTCTACTCTACTTTACTAATATACTGTTCTACATTTTCTCTTCTTGATCTTATTTTTTTATTGTGAAATTTTCCATATCTGGATGCCTTTGCCTGTATTTATATTTGGGTATCTTTGGGGCTACTTTTTTGTGTTGATTAATTTCGCTTAATCCTTTGCATAAATATTGCACCATATCAGATGTCTATTCCTTTCCCATGTCCATATTTCCTTTTTATACCTTTCAAAAGTCTCTAGATTTTGTTCTTTATATGTTGCAATTCCTCAGTCACTTCCTTTTCCAAATGGCCCCAGTGTTCCCTGCTCTGTATAATATTTTTCATAAATCTGTTGTATTAATGAACACTAATTTTTACGTGAAGCTTCTGACAGTTTTTCTTGTGGAAGTATTTTTCTTCCTTCTAATTTCTCTCTTAATCTTTTTGTATATCTTTGTCTGGAAAGTCTTGGCTTCTTGCATAATAGTAACAATACATAATTTCTTTCTTATCCTCAGTAGTCCACTCTATCATCTTTATGGCTCATTTTTAGCCTATCAATGTTTGTGGACTACTGCTTTCATCTACATCAGGAGGGCCATCCTCCCCATGGTTCTGGCCTGGCCCCATTGCAGGAATGTTTCTGTGTCTTGAGGATTCTACACTGTCATTTTTTCGGTTCCTGGCAGCAGTGTGCCTACCAGGATTGCGTACTTTTTTATCCTGGGTCTTGTGCACCCAGCTATTTTTTTGGTTTATTTTTTAGCATACTTCTGTCCATGATATATGCTATATAAAATGCAGTCTATATATCAGTGTCATCTTGGTGAGGTTTTGTGAAAAACAGGGTCCCACTAGTGAAGGTACTCACCAAGATTTGATGATGAATTCAATTCCAGCACTACTACATTTCTTTGTTTGCCGATTTATCATCTCTCCATTTGGACCCCTTTCTGGGTGTATAGATTGGGAGATGATCACTGAGACAGTCAGACATTGCACCAGCGTTGGTGTATTTGTTAGGTTCTGATACTAGGACCCAGTCTAATAGTGAATTTGAAGTATTGCTATAATGTGTGGGACTATTAATTAGTTGTGTGAAACCAAATAAGTTCATATAGGATGTTGGGGATTTAGAGTTTATGTCCATCCAATTCCATTCCCATTACCTGCCAGTATATTTTCATGTGGAATTGTTATGGACATCCAGTGTAGGATATCTTCCAGTATAGCTGTATTGTTGCCAGGAGGGATGTAAAGAGCAGTAATACATATATTTTATAATTGTTTAATTTCAGGAAAATAATAAGAAACTCTGCTGAATGTAATTTTTGTATTGGTTTGTTGTTAAGGAAAACGTGGTAGTTGTTGGGAAATATTAAAGCAATACCACCATGCTTCCTGTTTATATGGTCATTACAGATGACATTATAGCTATACTATATACAAGTGTCTATACACACTGAAGGTATATCACTTCAGTAACATCCATTAACTCTGTGTTGCCCTTGCCTATAAGTATTAGTTCATTATTATACATAAGCATGTTTTCTGATGCTTCCAGTGGGGAAACTGTGTTTTATACGCTATCTGCATGAGATTTCCATATGTATATATACTGGTATATAACTAGAATACAAGAAGTTTGATGTATATCTGCCATTTCCACTCTAATGCTGATCATTAAGTCTTAAAACATTTTCTACACCTTTCCAAAAACTGTGTATTCCCATAATTTTTGTTTCAAATGCTATGATTATAAATCCGTTCTTGGGTTAATACTGAAATCATGCTTAGTGCTATATTCTGTTTACAATTAGAAAGATGCATGCATGTAGAGTTTTACTGTTTATATGCTTTTGTTTTTTTTTATTCTAGCCGTTGTAGTATCAAAAAGAACCATATCTGTATAAAATTAAGAATCACTCAGTATTAAAACCACTACCATTTTCCTATATGATCTAAACTATCCAAGTATAAACTGGGAAACCTACACCACCACTAGTGCACAAGCACGGAGATTCCTGGAATTTGTCAATACAAATGCCCTGGAACAATTATTCATAGTACCCACTAGGGGGAATAACATCTTGGATCTTATCCTAACTAATATGTGAGCATCTTGCACCATCAGTTGAGTATCTTCATCATTTGTTAAGTCTGACCATAAAGCAGTCTCCTTCAAAATAAAGCTGAATCCAGGGATTCTTCCTACCAAGGTACCTTTAGAAATTTCTTTAAGACAAACTGCCTATTCCTAAGTGATTCATTGTCAAGCTTCAAATCCCCACCAAACCCAGTTACCTACACTGAATATGCAGAAATGTACACCACCACACTATACCCTTATGTAAACAGCTGCACAGATGCAGCTGTACCCTGTAGAAACAAGTAGAGGGCAAACCCCAGAAATAAATTCAAATGGTGGAATCATAATATCAACAAGCTTTATAATAAAAGGATAAGACTTTTGACCAAAAGATAGATGAGTAATTCACAGAATGTTAGAGCACTTTTCACTGAAATAAACAAACAACTCAGGAGCTTAAGAAAATCCACCAGCTAGCTACCCAAGTCAAAGACAATCACAAGGCATTTTTTAGTAATGTTTGTAATCTCAAAATCACAACACAGCAATGGGTTGAGCTGATTGTGAATGGTGTTACCTATACTCAGGCTGAAAATATAGCAAACCTACTGGCCAATAAATTTAGCTCTAATTTTACAACTCTGTCCCACACGTCTGTCCCTTAAGATATACCTGACTCCAGCTATCTCACAAGACCAAGTCTTAAAAGCTAAAACTACTGCATTGATTTGTCCTGACAATATTCCTGGATGCATCTTAAATAGCATGATGCACAGTGGTCATTGTCAGCCTCCATTCAGGTTTTGTACCAAGTGAAAGAAGAACATCTACATTCTTTACCCCACATAAGGGAGGACCTTCCACATAACCAAGTAATCACAGACTTATAAGTCTGACCAGCCTCATATACAAAGCCATGGAAATAATTATAATGGAATTAATCAGTCAGGACATAGGGAATCTCCAAACACTGGACCCATCTCAGTTTGGATTCATCAAGGGCAGGTCATGCTTACTCACTCTGGTGGAGTTTTTTGAAATGTTCACAAAAGCAATAGATGAAGGCAAAATGGTATACCTCATACCTCAATCTGGCTGTCAAAGGAAAAATAAACTTCAAAAAGATCAATACATGGCAGGTTCTGGTTAAGGTACTTTAATCTTGCAGCAAGGAGACAAAAACATGCTAATACAGAGTTTGTCTAACTAAAATCAAGAAGTGAAGCCATTCTTATACATTTCTTACAAGACATTGCCTACTAAGCTGACGTAACAAATCACAAGTTCTTTAAGTATTATTTCATAGCAGTTGTTTGTCCATGATTTTCTACTGGCACATCAAGTTTATGAAAAAACTTCCTAAGAAAAACAACGTGGCCTTGATGACCACCGGTCAGATACAACTCCTCACTATGCAATGTTACCATTCAAGGTACTATGGCTAATTCAAGCACAAAGCAAGTATAGATTATACTTAATTTCTTCAAGCAATCATTGTCTAACTGTATCGAGTTTTTCTGCAGCTGTGCATGTTCTCATAACACGAACAGAGCTGACTGTTCAAGTTCAGTAACATTATAGCAAACAGTATTGTTCTATTCATTAATTTCCTGACCTAGCAGATAATCACCTGCTTCTCAGTATATTTCCAAAAGGCATAAACATAAATTTTGCTGTGCTAGCAAATACTAGGTCAGAGAGCATCTTGCAGTTTCAGAAAGCATATTGTCATTTTAGAAAAGCATCGTTTAGTTTCATACAAAACTAAGCTGTACATAAAATAGAATGAAATGTGTTAACCCTTTTAGCTTCTAATAAGCACTAACACATACATTAATACATATTTTTCTGACATTTCCCCCCCCTGTTAATACTTTTTATTCTATTTTCAAAAGCATAAACAGTTTGCTTCTTCTCCTAACCTCTTCTGTTCAAGATTTGCAGTTAAGAGAGTCATTCGGTTTAAACTTATGAAAGTGTTTCACTTTTCAACAATTCTTCAATTTCAGTACTTTGATACAGAGTCTCAGAAACTGACATGTCTATAAAATCTTTGATTAATCTTTTCATGCAGGGAATACCACAACAAAAACACACTCCTAATAGGAGTAATCCCACACAAATGGCAATCAGGATGTTCATTAGGATGCTACCCCACCCCCCTAAATAAATTCTGGAAAAAGTCCATCAGTGGGTTTGGGCCTGGTTTGGTCATGGCTGACACTTGCTGAATCACCTCAAGATGGTCGTTTATCTCATACTGGTTGTCAGGAATATACAAACAGCACTCCTCTTTTATTAAAGCGCACATACCACCTTTCGCCGCTAGGGTGAAGTCAAGAGCCATGCGGTTTTGAAGCACCACAGTTCCCATAGCATTCAGTTCATCAGTCATTAATTCGACAGCAGAAAAAGTTGCATTACTCATTACTTCGAGAAGTTTGAACAGTTTTCTCAGCTCCCAAATCGATTTCACTGCGCCATATGCAGGGGCTATACCTGCCCACGCTATAATAGTGTCACTCAAGTCCATGTGTGTCAGTTTATCTTTGTTTTTCATGGAATTATGGTTTCTCCAGCCTGCTTCGATTTGTCCCATTGGATTTTCAGGCCTTTTGATCGGATTTTCAGTTTTCTTGGTGATCTCTCTGACATTTCGAATACTTCCCTGAGGCAAGACTGCAGTGTGTCATATGGCCGGAACCAGGTAACCCAAAAAACAACTGCCGGACCAGTTCTCAGGTAACCATTTGTATGCTTTTTTCCCACAAACAAAATAACAATTCTCTACTTTAGTATTAATATACACTTACCCTGCATGAAACATTTTCTTATCAATAATAGATAGTTGTTTAAAAAGAACAGGATTACATTGTATTTCATCAACCGTTCTGTGTATGGACTCAAGATATGAGTCATAGTTTGCATCACAAATATAACCTGCATTATTAGCTTTAGTATAACATTTGTAAGGAACAGTCACATTACAATTACTCCAACCTACCTGAACAGTATCATTTTTGAAAAAACAGACAATTCCCTTTTGTGTAACAGGCAGGTACAATGCTATTTTGTCTTGTGATTTTACAGTTGTAGTATCAAAAATCAAATTTTCCCAGGTCTCATTGACCCCTAGGGGGACAGCAGTCATTAATAATCCCCCGTATGCTGTTGGTATAGCTGTGCAAATCCAGCAATTCAAAACATTAAAAGTTTCAGCATACACATATTTAATTGCTTGGTAAGTGTTAAAGTTTGGATGTCAGTCTATGAGTGATTCACGTTTATTCAGTTCAGCTCATGTGGCTGGAAAAAGGAAAGGCCACAGCAAAAAAAAAAATCCTTGTTATCAGTATGGTTAACAGGATGATCATGCAATACTTCTGGGGTTGTTCTGCATTCCTGTTTTCTCTATATCTGGTCATTTTGTTCTAGTTGTGTAACAGTGACAAGAGTTTTGTCCAGTTCAAAGTTCTTAACCAGTTTACAGTGTGTCAAGTGAATCCAGGACGCTCGCTCTGTGATCTTGACTGCGGTGGGTGTTGACAGTAGCACTTCGTATGGCCCTTCCCACTTCGGTGTCGTCCAGTTCTTTCTCTTGATGACTTTCACCCAGACCCACGTGCCTGGGACTACTGCTGCTTACGATGGTCTGGCTTGTTCTTTATCTGAAACAGAATTTAACTGCAAAAGTTGTTTATTACTTAAAAGTTGTCTCATGTATTCTGCAAGTGAACTGTCAGCCTCCTGGTCTGCAGGCATGAGAGGTTTCCACTGAGGTATATAATATGCCCTCTCAAACAGTATTTCAAAAGGAGTTAACCCTTTTGCATTTGGAACAGTTCTCATGCTCATCAGTGCCAGTGGCAGGCAGTGCACCCAGTTCTTTTGTATTTCACTCATTAATTTCCTAAGTTTATTTTTCAAAACTCCATTGTGCCTCTCTACTAATCCTGCAGATTGTGGGTGGTATGCACAATGGTTTTTCAAGGAAATTCCAAAATATCGACTCAACTGTTGTATAGTTTGATTTACAAAGTGTGTGCCATTGTCACTATAGATCTTTTCTGGTATGCCAAATCTAGGAATAATTTCTTTAACGAGAACTTTTGCAATGGTAGCTGCATCTGGATTTTTAGTTGGAAAAGCTTCCACCCATTTGGAAAACATATCTATAATGACAAGACAATACTTCTTATTTTCGCATTTATTTAGTTCTATGAAATCCATACAAATAGTATGGAACGGGTATGGTGGTGTAGGGAAACTCCCTTGCTTAGGCTTCAATGCCCCTTGTGCATGATGTTTATTACAAACATGGCATGCCGCACAGAAATTTTTTGTGTAGTTTATAAACCCATATGTTGTAAACACTCGATTCACTAACTGTACCATTCCCCCCTGTTGAGACATGGCACTGCCCATGGCTCAACAAAGCTGCATATCTAAACATGTTAGATGGCAATATCGGTTTTCCTTCTTTGGAGATGTACAGCCCTTTCTCAAGAATTGCTCCTCGTTTTATCCATTTCTGATTTTCTACATTCATAGCAAGTGTCTGCATTGTTTTTAACATTTCTAAATCTAAAATCTCAGAGGGTTGTAATTCCTCACTCAAAAGAAATACTTCTGAAGCTGAAGCTGCCTGCTTTGCAGCTGTGTCAGCTCTCGCATTACCTTTTGAAATCCTATCCTGTTGCTTGGTATGTGCTACGCATTTACAAATAGCTAATTCTGAGGTAACTGAATAGATTCTAATAAATCCAAAATAAACTGCGCATAATTAATCGGTTTGCCAGTAGATGTTATCATTCCTCTATTCTTCCACTGTTGCGCAAAAACATGTACAGTAGAAAAAGCATACTGGCTATCAGTAAAAATATTTACACATTTACCCTTTGCTAAGATACATGCCCGTGTCAAGGCAATCAATTCTGCTGCTTGTGCAGATAAATTGAGTGGTAAGGGTTTCGCTTCTAAAATCTCAGTATCAGAAACTACTGCATATCCTACTAGATTCTGCCCTGTGGGACCCCTTTTGCATGAGCCGTCCACGTAATATGTCACCTCGACATCATCCAAGGGAACATCCGTAAGATCTTTTCTAGGTAGTGTCTTTTGCTCAATCTTCTGCAGGCAGCTGTGTGGTGTGCCATCCGCAGGGGTTGAGAGCAAGGTAGATGGATTCAAAGTTGTACACCGTTCAATTGTCATATGAGGTTGGCTCAACAGTATAGTCATACAGGAAAGATGTCTAGCAGGAGAAAGATATGCTACTTTTTCTTGCAGTAAAATAATAGCGACTGCATGAGGCACTCTCAATGTGAGAGGGTGGAACAATACTACTGAGGCTGAAGCCTGCACTGCCATTGCAGCTGTGACTACTGCTTGTACACAGTGGGGCAGGGATCACGCCACTGGGTCCAGCTGTGATGAATAGTAAGCTATGGGATGTTGTTTGTCCCCATGTTGCTGTGTTAACACTGATGTTATATAACCTTGCTTACAATCTACGGTCTGGAAAAAACGTTTATGATAGTTTGGTAATCCTAAAACTAATGAGGACGCTATCAATTGCTTTAATTTACAGAAAGCTGACTCTGCTTCTGGTGTCCATTGTAATAAATCTTGTGCTGCTATAGGCTTCTTGTATATCAAGTCAGTCAATGGAGCAGATTCCAAAGCATAGTTCGGAATCCAACTCCGGCAGAAATTAGTTGTACCCAGGAAGGACATCATTTCCTTCTTGGTAGTCGGTTTGGGTGCTTGTAAAATTGCTATTTTCCTTTCTTCATATAATGTTCTGCCTTCTTTGGATATCACATATCCCAGGTTTTTAACCTGCTTTTTCCAAAGCTGAAACTTGTTTTTGTTTACTTTATGTCCTTGAGTGGCTAAAAATTGTAGTAATGCTATGGTATCTTCCCTGCATTCTTGCTGGATGGAGGCTGCCAGCAGGATATCATCTACATAAAGTAAAATCTGGCTGCCTCTCAGTGGGATAAATCCCACCAAGTTACTTGCCATTTCTTGTGCGAATATTGTTGGGCTTTCACAATACCCCTGTGGTAATCTTGTATATGTGTACCTTTTCCCCTGAAATGTAAATGCAAACCAATGTTGGCTGTCAGGGTGTATCGGTATTGAAAAGAATGCATTGCTAATATCTACCACAAAAAATACTTCTGTTGAGGCTTTAAAATCATTCAACAGGGTGTGTGGATCTGACACCATAGGTGCTCTAGGTATTACTGTGTCATTTACAGCTTGTAAATCTTGGACCATACGCCATTCTCCATTTGCTTTCCTGACAGGAAATAAGGGTGTGCTACATGGTGAATCGGGAGATTCTATCAGTACTCCTTCCTTAAGTAAAGCTGCTATTATAGGTTTGATTCCTACTTTTGCATTCTTTCTTAAGGGATATTGTCTCTTCTGTGGTCTAAATGCTGATTTTGGCGTGATAGTAACTGGTCCTGCTGTACAAATAAGTCCTACATCTGATTTACCTGTTGACCAAAGAGTTTCTGGTATGCCTTGTAAGGCTTTTTCTTCCTCTTCTAGTAAGAGTGCTACTCAGCTGTCCTCACTTGCCTGCAAGTGTACAGCTGGGTGTGTCTGTGTTATCCAATTTAACTTCTGCTTTTGTACTCCCTGTTCTGACAGTTCTAACTCTGTCTGTTTCTCCCACTTTGTGACTTTTTCTCCTAAGTCTGCCCATTTTACATCTTTATCTTTAGTCAAACTAACGTGGTAATCGATTAAATTTATAAAGTGCAACGAATTCCTGGGGCAATGAACAGCTAACTACACTGTTCCCTTCTGTGTCCCAGTACAGATTACGTAATACTAATCTGTTGGCATGGTTTCTAAACAGTTCTTGCTCATATTCCTTATCAGGTCCTGGTGTGCTACAGTAATATAGAGTACAGTGCAACAAATGCTGTTTATCAGTGTCAAGGGAGGGGGACTTACTGATGGCTACGTTCATCAGTTCTTCGGTTACTGCCCCTGGACCAGTCGTGACCAAGTCCTGGCTGTATCAATAAAATGTTTCACCCTCCGGTCGCACTACAAAAGTATCCATTTGTCGCTGTGCTTCCATACCCTGCGTAGTTGGAACTACTGCTATGCCAAATATCTGCATAAGGTCTCTGCCCAAAAGGTTTACTGGGCATTTTGCAGAAACAACAATTTTGCTTTTCTGGGTCATCCCTGAAACAGGGTCAGTTATTGCTATGTTATGGGAGAGTGGCTCTCGATACAGCTGTCCATTAGCTGCTTTCACTAATATGTAATCAAGTTATTCTGAATTTTCTGGTAGTTTGGAAGGATGTATCAGGGTTCATGATGCCCCTGAGTTCACACAGAAATTTAACTTCCTTCCCTTCTACCAGGAGTGTAACTTCCGGTTTCGTGTCTGCTAAATAGAGCTCTAGGCTCAATAATGTTAAGTCCAAAATTTCACTTTCTTCACTATCTGTGATTTCCTGCACTTCCTCTATTTCTTCTTTCACATCCTCTACTCTTTCTATCACATTTGCATTTATCTTTTCTTGGTTATTCCTTCCTAGTGATTCTTGACTATCATATAGTCAGTCCTCACCCTCCTTGTCTTCCATGGCTACCTTCTTGTTTTTCTTGCAATCCCTTGCTAAATGTCCCTTTTTTCCGCATTTAAAACATTCACCCCTTTTCTTTCTTTCTTCAAACTCTTCTGATCGTTTATCAGATTGTTTGTTTCCCTGGGCATTTTTCTTGCCCTTTTTCCCTGACTGTACTACAAAAACTTCTGCTCCGTCTTCTACAGCAAATACTTGGGTTTTCTTTTTTTTTTTGTTATTAAAATGCCTTTCGGCATGTCTTGCATATTCAAGTAATGACTGTAATCTACTTGTACGGTGATCTACCATGTGCTTTGTAATAAAGCTGCTAATGAGTGCAATGCTGCCTTTCAAAAATGCATTCTTTAGCTACTGCTCATATGGGGAATCATGTGTTTGGTCTTCAGGTACCTGCATTCCACAATGGTTATTAAAACATTCTAATAATTTAGCATAATATCTATCAAAAGTTTCACTTTCCTGTTGGATGCATTGATTAATGCAAGTCCAGTCTGCCCTAGACTTCCATTTCTCAGAGATTCGGTCTGTCAGACCTTTCACTCTGTTATCCAGCTCTGCGTTGCTTTGTGGGAGTGGCTTGTGTTCTGCGTCACAGGGATTCCAGTTGCCACTGATCATGTGCCAATCTGGACCTATGATTTGTCTGACTACTTTTTCTACTTCTTCTCCATTTAAATGATAACTTATCGTCATGCCCTGTAAGTCTTCTAAGAATTTTCTAAAATTAACTTTTGGATGGGGAATTCCCTCTGTGGCTTTCCGGATATCTTCCGGTGTCCACGGTCTATATACTAGGAGAGTTGGGTCCTGCCCTTCCTGTCCTGCCTGAGGATTTGGTACTTCTATGAGCAGGCACATTTTCTTCTTCACTCATAGCTCATGAATTTTCATTTATTCGATATTCAATTTCCCCTCTTAAGTTACGTGTTCGAGACCTAGTCTCAACGGGATCTCTGACAAATGGTTTTGGCTTCTCGGGGACAGCCGGATATAGCGGAGGTGGACCAACTTGTCCACTCACTTCATATTCTGGTAGGGGAAGTGGAGGAGGTGGAGGGGCTGATGCTATTACCAAGTTATTATCCTCTTTATCTAGAAACATTGTTTTTGAATTATTACTCTTTTGTTCCCTACGGTTCGCTTCCTCAATCCACCTGTGTGCCTGAGGAATGCCCAATTGACGTTGCTTTGTTACCTGACCTCTTGCATCAGTTTTAAGCTGTTTGACAAGTTTAATAAGCGAGGATTTTTCTAATTTGCCATCAAATTCATATTTATTAACCCATTTTGTATAGTACCTAACATTGTCGGCACGTTGTAACTGCATATATTTTGCATCTTCAGTTAATGGCGGATCTTGGGATCTTTTTGTGCACTTATTTCCCATTTTATTTTTAACCTTTGAGCTGTTACGTAACCCTTCTTATTTTATCTGGTACCACGATTTTTCTCTTTTTCACAGTTTATCTAGAATAACTGCCTTACCTATTCTGTTTCCCTGATCTATGACAAGACTGCAATCTTCCTGTCCCTGACTTGTACAAAACAAATCTCTTGACAGATGACACAAATCAAGTCCCTGATCTAAAACAGAAAAAAAAGGTAAATCTCACCTTACCTGAGCCTCCGTGATTGACTGTCTCCGGTTCTTATGGTAACTCGTCCTCCAGTCACAGATCAGAACAGTGGCTGGCCTCTTTTGAATGACAAATCAGTTGGAGGTCTTTCAGCACAGAAGAACCAATGTGGTCTCTTCCCCATACGGTTTCATGCCACCTGGCCCATCTGACCTGAGGCGAAGTGAGAGTTTCCGGTCCGAAGGACCAATCTATCAAAAGAAAAATCAACTTCAAAAAGATCAATACACGGCAGGTTCAGGTTAAGGTACTTTAATCTTGCAGCAAGGAGACAAAAACGTGCTAATACAGAGTTTGTCTAACTAAAATCAGGAAGTGAAGCCATTCTTATACATTTCTTACAAGACATTGCCTACTAAGCTGACGTAACAAATCACAAGTTCTTTCAGTATTATTTCATAGCAGTTGTTTGTCCATGATTTTCTGCTGGCACATCAAGTTTATAAAAAGACTTCCTAAGAAAAACAACGTGGCCTTGATGACCACCGGTCAGACACGACTCCTCACTATGCAATGTTACCATTCAAGGTACTATGGCTAATTCGAGCATAAAGCAAGTATAGATTACAGTTCATTTCTTCAAGCAATCATTGTCTAACTGTATCGAGTTTTTCTGCAGCTGTGCATGTTCTCATAACACGAACAGAGCTGATTGTTCAAGTTCAGTAACATTATAGAAAACAGTATTGTTCTATTCATTAATTTCCTGACCTAGCAGATAATCATCTGCTTCTCAGTATATTTCCAAAAGGCATAAACATGAATTTTGCTGTGCTAGCAAATACTAGGTCAGAGAGCATCTTGCAGTTTCAGAAAGCATATTGTCATTTTAGAAAAGCATCTTTTAGTTTCATACAAAACTAAGCTGTACATAAAATAGAATGAAATGTGTTAACCCTTTTAGCTTCTAATGAGCACTAAACACATACATTAATACATATTTTTCTGACACTGGCCAAAGCTTTTGGCACAATTACCCACTAAGTGGCATAGTAGAAAAGCTAAATAAACTGGAAATAAACAACTACTTCAAAACATTTGTGGAGCTTTTCTCCCCGGCCTTCCTCTGAAAAAGGACATTTTGTCCAGTTGGACTTTCCCAGTAAACAAATCTAAAATAAGATAAAAATAAATAAACTATGTCACCCACAGGACTGCCACCTGGCTCATAGATAGGATGCAGGTAATCAAAATAGAGGAAATTACCTCCACGAAGAGACTAGTCACTAGTGGAGTCCCCCTAGGTTCTGTGCTGGGCCCTCTTCCTTTTTTGAAGTAAAAGATGATTTCAAAGGGCTCTGGCTGACTAAGTTTGCATATGACTGTAAGCAAGAATCATCACTGAGTCCTCAAATGACTTAGTCATCCTCCAGGAAGGTTTGTTCCAAAACTAACTGGTGCCAAACTAATGGACTGAAACTAAATGCCAAAAAATGCATTACTGTATCCTTTGGGAAATCGTCTACCCCAGGGAACTACCACATTGTCAATATGACTCGAAAAGTTGACCCATTTGTTCAGGATTTAAGAACGTATGTGGACGGTGACGTAACTTTTGACTATCATGTATCTATTGTTGTAAGAAAGTCATTCAATATTACACAGTTTATAAACAAAGGGATTGTGTCCAGATCTAGGGGTGGCATTGTCCTCCTGTACTCAGCCCTCATTAGGTCAGTTATTGAATATAATGCCCCTTTGGCATGTGTCATTCCAGACATATGCAACAACTGGAACACCCATAGAAATACCTTACTAAAAGTATGCAAGGCCTAATTAACATGACCTATATGGACTGACATAAAGCCCTGTCACTAAACTTGGTATCCTCAAGACTGCTAAGATGTGACCTGTGTGTGTGGCATACAAAGCACCCTGCAACCCATTACTGATGGATTTCCTATATATCAGTAATTCAAATGGCATCAGAAATACTTCATCTAGGGATATAAACCTCTTGTGCAAGATCAGCAGAATGGTTTGGGGGGACAGGTATATCTTGCAGAGGATACTGAGAACAGACCCTATTCACCTAAAACAAAGTTCATCCCTGTCCAGATTCGGGTCTATATTGCCATGCCGACAGGGCTGTTCATCGAATGCCTTTACGTCAACACATGTACACTAAAATACCTAAATGTCAAACGGCCACAACAGCGACTTGTTTCCCAGGGAAATAAATTGATGGGCCAACAAAAAACAAAACAAACCGACAAACACAATAAAGTAGGGGGCTTCACCCCCCCCCTCACCTCCTCTATTTAAAAGTACAAACTCTGAGATCACACTGCAGTGGAGGAAATGGCAAATTCCCAACAACGGACCAGTGATTTTTGCTTTTGTGGATGTTCAGCGTTTAGATATTTCAGTGTACGTGTCGACGCACGGGTGTTCGATGAACAGCCATGTCGACATGGTAATACAGACCTTCATTTTCAATTGCAACTTAGATCTGTGATTAAGAAATAGACTATTTACCCTAAGACTGCCCCCAATACCACTTATTTATTTATTTATTTGACATTTGTTAACTGGGTTAGTCCGACTTGGCAAAAGTCCCTTTTCACTGGAGGCCCAAGGAGAAAAGCTCCAGTAGTAAAAAAAGACAGTAAATAACATGGTAAAATAATAAATAAAATGCTGAAGGCAATAGAGGACAGACTCACAGGAACTTAGCGTAAAATTGGTTTAATTAACACTTTTGTCAATAAGACTTCTTCAGAAATAAGTGTCGTTATTTGGTGGTAACATGGTAAAATAATTACAGAGAACTAAGATTTTAAAGGACAAATAGGCTAACTGTAAATAACAAGGTCAATTATTAATGGTGAATAATAATTTTATAAAGGAAAAAAATATGCTTACACAGTATAAATATGTCAAAAGTAAGTCAGGTAAATGGACAGACAGAGCTCCTAAATGATTTATCCAATGCATGAGTTCCCTCAAATTGTCTGTGCTATTATTCCTGTTATTTGTATTAGGCATGCCATATAATTATTGACCATGGGATGGATAAGGCAAATTTATAACACAGTTCTCACAATCAGTCACCAACCAGTTTCAGAGTTACCTGTCTGACCGCCAACAATCCGTTGTATGGCAGAATGACATATCTCCCCAACTACCTGTCTCCATAGGGGTTCCCCAAGTATCCATCCTTGGACCCCTACTCTTCTCTGTTTTCACAAATAATCTAGCCTCTGCCACCACACATGGCACACTCATACAATACGCAGATGACTCGACCATCATCTGCTCAGCCCAGTCCCTACCCAAACTGCAAAAAGTCACACAGGAAGCCTTTTCCTCTGTTGAAACTTGGTTATCCGATGCCCAATTAATACTCAACCCAAACAAAACTAAACTACTCATCTTCCAACCCACCAAACATACTCAAAAGAACTCTCACTTTAACATCACAGCAAAAGACAACACCACTATATACCCAACTGAACACACCAAATTTCTAGGAGTGGAAATAGACAATAAACTAAATTTTGACATTCACATATCCATGACCATAAAAAAAGTCCACAAAAAACTAGGAGCGTTATACAGAAATAAGCATCTTCTCACCAAAGCAGCAAAGATTTCAATAGCAAATTCCCACCTTATCTCCACCCTACTTTATGCCTCTCCAGTATAAACCAACCTAAGGCAATGCGATCTAAACAAGCTAGAGACCTGCTACAACAAAATTGCCAAATTCGCCACAGGGGCATCCTACCGTAGTCATCACTGTCTCTCACTTGCTGAACTGGGCTGGCTTGAACTCCCTCACCTCCTTCAATGGTATCAACTCTCACTCGCCCACAAGCTAGTAAACCATCCACTAAAAGTCCCATCCCTCCAGAATCTACTCCAACCCTATCGCACCACCAGACCACTAAGATCCAGCAACAAAAATCACTTGCAGGTCACTAAAGCCAATAACTCTGCTGGTGAAGCACTATTCTCTTGCACCATAGCCAAATTATGGAACTCCCTCCCACCCACAATTACCTCCTTACCATCATGCACCCACTTCAAAACTTTACTAAAAGCACACCTAAAAACATGCTGGCTATGCCCTTGCAACTCCCACTCTAATATCACCCACCCCATCCAACCACTACCTTTTTTTCCACTCCACTAACTACCTTGATTATAGCAAGCTCAGATGCTCATAAGACTAGTACTTATACAGCAGGAACTTCTTATTTTAACATTTGTTAATGTCTGTTATGTACTTCACAGATAAAGATTCTAGTTGTCTACTGATGTACTAT
>NC_056746.1:73698749-73701249 GCF_019279795.1 Protopterus annectens
TAAAATTTAACCTAAAAAAGTTTATTATTTTATTATTTTAAAATAATATGTACAATAAAAACTCTGATTTGTTCTAAAAAACATAGTTTTTTGGTCTAGGCAACCGTCTCCTTTTTAACAATGGTTGTAAATTAATCTTGTCATTCAGACCAGGAGGTTGGTCTGCCTTACACCAAATTATCCATCGGAGTTCATTCTCCTGTGTATAATTATCAATATCACCACCTCTTGGATTAGGTCTAATAATTTGTATAACATGAAAAGTAAAAACATGAGTAGCCCCAAACAATTTATGATGTTTAGCTAAGGCATAACTCTCTGACCCTAAGTGCATATGGTAAACGTGGTCTCTAATACGCTGTCTTAACTGCCTATTTGTCTTCCCTATATAAAATGCTGGACACGATGAACATTTAGCAATATAGACCACATTTGTACTATGACAATCCGTGCCTGTGTAAAAGGAAAACTCCTGATGTGTAACTGGATGTCTAAAAATCATGTCAGTATTGATATATCTACATTGATTACATTGATTACAGGGTATAGTATTATAACCAGGATTATTAGGTAGAGTGGCATTGGTGACCATTGGTCGATGACAAAGTAATTGTTTTAAATTTCTTTTATTCTTATATATAAACCTGGGTTTAACACCTACTACTTTGCTAACGTCTGCATCTATATTAAGCATTTCCCAATGGTTTATTATGATGCCTTTTACCTCCTGAACGTCGCTTGTAAAGTGTATAGGCACATCCAGTTCACTAGAATTATTTGATTGCAAAACCTCCATAGTCACTTGTCTCTCTGAAAAATAGGGGTATGCTTTTGTGGTCCTCAAACTATGTGCTACTAAAATAGATCTGTCAACATCATTTTCTCTATATGATCTATCCAAGAACATATTCTTTAGATTTATCAATTCTTTATCAAACCCTTCTTTTGTGGGATTTAACCTGGAGGCCCTCATCATTTGCCCTTTCACTACATTATTAAACACATATTCAGGATGCATGCTACCTCTATGTAACAAGGTATTTCTGTAACATGCCTTTCTATGTATAGATGTGTTCAGTAAACCATTCGCTAATCTCTCTATTTCGACATCTAGAAAACATATTCTATACCTAGATGAATTCATAGTGAATTTAAGAAAATCTGTTAACCCATTAACAAACGAAACAAATTCTAATAATTGTATTTCGTCACCTTTCCAAATCAAAAAGAGGTCATCTACAAACCTTCTGTAAAATCCCACATACTGTTGAAACTCCTGCAAAGGAAATAAGGATTCATTTTCCCAATCAGCCATGACTATGTTGGCGTAGCTATTGGCACATGAAGTGCCCATAGCTACGCCATCTCTCTGAATATAAATGTCATCATTAAAGATGAACACATTATTGTCCAGGACAGTCTCTAGAAACAATGCTAACAAATCTATCATAATGCCATCTATATCAGAGTTCAAGTCCAGATACCTCTGTACATTCACCACACCTACACTATTCGGTATAACCGTGAACAAACTTTTAACATCAAGGGTAACTAAAATGTACTGTTCACATTCTCCTAGGGTCCTAGTATAACTATATAAATCTAAAAGGAACTGTTTACTGTCCCAAAGTATAACAGGATTAACATCCACTACGGGTCTAAGATGATACTCTACAAATATGGAAAAAGGTTCTGTAACCCATCCTTGTCCTGCGACAATTGGTCGCATAGGTGGATCAAGGATGGATTTATGTACTTTAGGAAGACCTTTCATAACCGGTACCAATGGATTATTAACTCTCAAATACTTAAACAAATTCAAATCAACTACGCGGCTTCTAAACAGATCATCCAACATATCAAACACTCGAAAAACTTTATTAGTCACCTCATTCATATCTATCTTCAAATAGTAAGTATCATCTGCTAACATACCATACATACTTCTCAGATAATCTTCTATACCCATTAAAACAACCAGGCCACCTTTATCAGCTGGTCTCACTACTATTGACTGGTCATTCATCAATCCATTTAATGCTCTACATTGTTGTAAAGTTAAGTTGTTCCTCTTATACTTTTTCATATACCTAGTATTTCTCTCATAGTATTCGTATAAGTCACTCTCCACCATTCTTGTAAAAATATCCAATACTGGATTTAAAGGGGGTAGATATGTACTAACCGGTTTAAACACACTATCATGTCCTATAACACCCTCTTCTCCATAATCCAACTTCAAATGTATGTTTACAAACATCTTAGCATCCAGAATAGACTCCGTGACATCGTTACACCTACTAGGTATAAAAGTAAGTCCTTTACTAAGGACTTGTTCCTCATATTCATTAAGCTGTCTACTTGACAGATTCAGTACTAAGGACCTTGCAACTTGCCCAGCATTTTCTTCAGGGTCGGTCCAACAACTTCCCCACCTGACCCCTTCCGCTTCTGCCTTCCCGTGCTCATGGATCTGGTTCTCCCTTTCGTGCGGGGGAGT
>NC_056746.1:73706249-73788749 GCF_019279795.1 Protopterus annectens
TACTTCCCATAAAAAATGTAAATAGAAAAACCCACATTTAGAAACACTACAATGCTATGTTCTACATGACTATTGGTATTCTGACAGTCAGCACTGTAAGTAACATTAATTCTTTTTTTCCCAAGTAAGTCACAGTTGCAGGGAAACCCAGATCATGGGCAGGTTTCACAAAGCCTCCGTGTAAGAGTTACAAGGCTTACACGGAGGCTGCAGTTAAACGGTGTGACGTCAGCATGTCATGCATATGCATGAGGGCATGCTGAATCACACCTAAGGCTAACACGGTCTGTGTAAGACAGTAGGGGGCATGTCTGTAGGGCAAGCCCTGCAAACGGACATGCCCCCAGAAGAGTAAAAGTCCCGAAAGTAAACCCCCATGACAGAGTCCGTGTAAATGTGAATAAACACAACACAACACATGCCCCCACAGACTATGAACATAAAATGTATAAATGAACATCTTATATATTTTTTTATAAGTTGTAAAGATGTTTGCCCGTGAGTGCGCTCGTTTGCACGGGCATGCCTGGTGCTTAGCCACAGTTAGCAGTCAGTGGAAAAGCATATAAGAAGTAAGTAAGCCAAGAAGCAATAGCGTAGTGGTAGAGATGTCGGCTGAAGAGGAGGCAGTCGTGGTTCGAGCCCCCACAACATCAATTTTTATTTTTAGTGAAATAAGCATGAAACAAGTCCCTGATATATATGTACATATATAAAATTATATTTTCTGTAAAATGTAATGGAATGGGCCATGTATTTTGAAGAAATGTGAGATAAAAAAAAAATGGCAGATGTGCCTATAGCTGAGCTACAGTCTAACAAGTTGAGGATATCTGCTTGTAGGTGAGCAGTGTTTTAACAGATGTAAAATGAGTGCCCGTAGGTGAGCAGTGTTACAACAGGTGTAAAATGAGTGCCCGTAGGTGAGCAGTGGTTTAATAGGTATAAAATGAGTGCCCGGGGTTGAGCAGCATTTTCACATGCTGAAACTGTGTGCCTGTAGCTGAGTTGAGCGTAATATGCGTGCTGACAGCCAAACCACTCGTAAACCAGTGTGATCCGTTTGCGCGGAGCTGCGCACCGTGCCAACAAGCTAACCGATGGGCAACGTTGAGCAAGCTGTATCAAAACTGCCTTTACACAGACACATCTCCTAACCTGTGTAGACAGTCATAAAATATAAAAAGCAATGGCCAGGTTTGAACCCAGGATACCATGCACCATAGTCAAAGTACTGAACCACTAAGCCATGACAGTTGCACTTTGAAATGCAGTAATAGCATATATATAGGAATGAATAGAAAGAGGAGCATGACCAAGCAGGTTTTGTGAAGCTGATACAATTCCAAAATGGCCAATCACAGATAAGTGTGGGAAAAATGGCATGTATAAGCCCCATAGGCAGGAATACACAGCATAACCGATTGTGGAACTGACTTGCAGCCAGGATGTCAGGTGTAGGAGAGGGTAGTTGCTTCCGAGCACAGAGGTGGGGCATTGAGGAGTCCAAATATATGGTTTGGCTCCTCGTCCATAATCATGAGGCCCAACTCATGCAGGGCCAGGTCCTGTGGGGAGCATATAGGGCTGAGGCATGGGACCGGTTGGCACATGATCTCACCAGTGCCACAGGAATACTAAGGACTGGTGAGCAGGTCCGTCACCACCATGCGGACCTGAAGAGACGGAAGCAAGACCAACTGAACCGTTGGATCCAGGAGGCCTGGCAAATGCCTAACGCCCCACTACTGAGTAAGTTACATGTAATTATTTATGTAAGAAATTAACCTAGCTGATATTATGGAGCTGTGTATTCCAATATTACTTCATTTATATTACAGCTGCAGGCGTCCATTCTGCAAACCGTCAAGCCTATGGCGATAGGCTGGTGCAGTTGCGCCCCCAGGCAGGTCAGTAATTCTCTCCCTGTAACTGTAAATAAATATATAAGTATGACAGTTAGCAAAAGAGTGCAGTGTAGTCATTAATTAATAAATTGTGCAAGTAACAGTGTAAGAGAGTTTGCAAGTATTGCTTGATTACAAAAGTGTGATGCAGCCTGTAATCCAAACATAAAAATGAAACAAGTCTGAAATAAAGATGTCCCACCTGTAATATAATAGTACATAACCTGCAGCAGGCTGAAAAGTACAGCTGCAGAAGCTGAGTAAAACACGTGTGAAATATATCCCTGTTGAAATTCTGAAACATGACATAAGTGAGACTGTTGGAAAAGATTGTTATAACTAAAGGTAAAACATGTCAATAAAGCCTAGAATTAAGTACCATCCTGAATTGTAAAAATAAAACAAGTGAGAGAGTGTGAGAAAGAGGTATGAATCCACCAATAAAGTAGTAATAACTCATGAATAAAGTATACTGCAGTCAGTACAGAATGAAATGAATGTGACAGGCAAAACCAAACAGCAACATTTGTTGAAAACAGCACTGAAGCTGGAATGTGTCCCCCAAAATCTGGATATGTTGCTCTCAGTCTGCAATATGCAGATAGTATGGTTGTCTGAAATACCAAACATCCACAGTTGTCTATAGCTATATAAAGCAAATGTAGCAGGATGATGTAGCTGAATAGAGCCAGATATGAATGTGTATGAATAAATATGAAATGTATATTGATGCAGCAGTAACATTCCTATCACCAACCTGAAGTAGTTATCACATAGGAAACTGTAGGCAGACCTGTAGTGTGTATATATCTGCAGCTAGTAGAAATGTACAGCATATGTATAGGTATTTGAAGTTGTTAATTAAATATTTCTTCACCCTACCCTATAACCACAAATAATCCATTCCACGTGAAATGGGTATATGCATTCACAATTAACACCCCTGGACATTTGTCCTGTTGGTTCATACATATTTGCATGTACGTTGATGCATCTGCCCTGTTCATGCATCCAAACCTGATGGCCTGTTGCCATCAATCAACCCTTCATGTTGTTGGATTGTGTATTGCTGTTCAAATTATGCATGTGTTATGCTTGCTGTTCAATGGCTTGAATTTATGGATGTTTGGTTAATGGGAATACTAATGCATGCTGTTACAACTAATTGTGAATGGTATTGTACGTTACTAACCCAAACTGTCATAACATAATGCAAAACATAGGACGACAGGGAAGGTGGGTTCCAGTGGACCCACCTCTTCCACCTCAGCTGGCGAGTGCACCTGGCAGTAGTGCCCAGGCTGGACCCTCCTCTGGTGGCCCTGTGCCACCTGCGGGTGGAAGCGCTGCAGGGGATGGGGCTCATCCCCCCTCTGCAAGTGTGGCCGGAGGAGAACATCCACTCACCCTCCGTAGTGTCCGGACTGTGGTGCGTAGGGAGATCCAGCACTCTGTGCTTGGGCCCCTACACCAGCTTGAGGCACAGGTGGCACAACTCACGGGTGTGCCTGCCACCCAGCCTACACAGCCCCCAGCACAGCCCCGTCCTGGGCAGTGAAGGCACAGTGGCAACTGCCCATGGGTGGGGATCTCAGTTCCACTGTTGCCATCTGTGGGTTCATGGGCTCGAGATATCCAAACATCCGTCCCCGTCAATTGTGTAACCCCCCCACATGTGTCATACACTGCCCCTGTATGCGTCTTGTTTGTCTTGTCTGTTAACCTCCCCTACCTACCTCCCCAGCTATACCGACTTCCTGTACCTGACATACCACTCTTACCTGAAAAAAAAAAAAAAGGGCACTCTGTACCCACAAAAAAATTACGCCCCATACATAGCTGCCCATTTTGCACACATGTCTGCTGGACATGTAAACTGGCAATTACAATTGGCTGTACAACAAATATTATTGTTGTCCTCATACCTCTCTCAGGGGTGGAAGGTTTCAAATTTCACACCAAATTACAAACATATGCACAGCTGTTGCTGACAAAGAAATGGGCAGCTATGGGCCTTTCCTGCATCCCTCCTGCAAAACACGAGCTTGTTTCCCTACTGTCCTACCCTCTTTGTGACCCCTTTTTCACCACTTTCCTATCTCCCCATTTTCTTTTCTTTCAAAGAAAATAGCGCGGGTGTGCGCGAGAGTAAGCACTTTTAAGCAGTAGTAAGCAGGTGTGCGTGAAGCTAAGCGGCAGTGTGCATGCGTGACCTCCGCACAAACCAGCGCTAACCCACTTACCACTGCTTAAAAGTGCCTTAGTCACTCTGAATGACAAGGCCTGTAGTTTTCTCAGCAGCAAAATAAAATACCACCCTCAGTCTCGAGCCCAGGACCTTGGAAACACTAGTCTGCATGACTTACCACTAAGCCATGAGTGCTATGCAAGAACATTGTGCTGAAAGAAATATATCATAAAATAGTGGGAATTAATGTAAAGGGAATATACAAGTCTAGTACACAAAGCATGTCATGTATATTTACTGTCAAATCTAGTGGATTTGTAAAATAGTACTGTGTGCTGAGAAACAGTCATGCTAGTTGGTAGCTACTAGGTAATAATGTCACAGTAGCATCTGGCAAGCCACACACATACTCAGAGCAGGATAAACACTGCCATAGTTGAATAGTTAAGAGTTCAGACATAGCAACTGTGACTGAGTTACAGGGATGTCCCTGATGTGAAAACAAATGTCAACTGTGCCCCACTGACACCCTGTCAAATGTACTAACAGTAGGCAGAAAGGTGTAACTACACATGCAATGGTAATTATGACTGACTGAAGGTATGCACCACCTGTACGGCACAAATGGTGTACTAATACATATGCTTGAAATAACCCACAGTCACAACTGCAGAGTATCAGAATATGTCACTGGAGTAACCCACTGCTATGTACCATTCCATGAGGCTGAAAAAAGATGCACAGGAGAGTATCTGAGGCCTGCTCAGCAGCATGATCAAACACCCCTGTAAGTGTCAAGGCCCACACCATGGCCAGACCATACTGCATGCAGTAACACTCTACCACAACAAACACATAGGGAATTGCTGGCCAAACAGATTTAGCAAGCATTACAAGCTGTGAATGTAAATGGAAAATAGGAAAGCCATAGCAACACATTACAGGAAAGACACCTAGCAGGCATACAAGGAGTGAATGTAAAGGCCAAATATTGAAGCCATAGCAACAGATTGCAAGAGCCACTGCTATATACCAGTTACAAAACAATCCCCACAGGAAAGCACACACACCCATATACACAGTATTACTAGTCGTAGGTGTCAGTTGACATACACACGGAGAACAGGACACTGGAGGAAGGAATACTCAGCTTACAGAACAACATGCATTGCAGTGTCTACAACACAGCCTGAAATATGAGAGACATACCAACCCTTACACTCACAGAACAGTGTCCACAGCAAACCAGCATGGTCTCTACCCTGATAATCTGAAAGGGCTACGCCTACCTAACAGACCTTTTTTATAGCACAGGCCTGTAATCACAGTGAGAACTGCAATCACTACACAACAGGCTGCATGCAATTAGTAAATGCTGGCTAGCAATTGGTGCAGAGGCCATCACATGGACATGTGCAGATACCTACAAAAGCATCCTGTACTCCCAGTCCACACATGCAATACTGTCATTGCACCCGCTGGAGGTAGAGAGAGAGAGAGAGAAAACCAAAAAAAAAAAAAAAAAAAAAAAAGAAAGAAAGAAAGAAAGAAAGAGAAAGAAAATAAACACCTGAAACAACAAAGCAAAGAGGCTGACAGCAGGCCAAGCAACTACAAGCCTACACAAACAGCTGCAACAAACACAGGTAATGTAAAGTACTACTATAATACTCTACATACTGTGAACCCTCCAGATGTGTTATTGGTCTGTATCTATGTATATGAGGATGTGCATAGGGACGGGGACATACTGAAACTGTCACTGAAGGCTCCACATACATATGTATGTGATGGTAGCTATGTGCACATAGCAATGTAGGTTGTAGTGCAATGTACAAGTAGGTGGTACAGTAATGGGTGTTCAGCAGTAAGTTACTGTGTGTATACATATGTGGAACTAAAAAGGAGTATATATATATATATATATATATATATATATATATATATATATATATATATATATATATATATATATATATATATATATATATATAAAACATGTGTATACGTATGTATATCGAGATATGTATGTATATATATATATATATATATATATATATATATATATATATATATAATATGCATATGTGTATACATAGATAGAGAGGGATGTAGAAATACATAGACAGATATAGTTTCACAGTGTCATAGTTTAGTACTAGGCTATCTGCAGACAGTGTATGGAATAGATTTATAAACTTGCGCCTCTGTATAGTAGTGACACAGTGAAGACCCCCCTACATAATAGCATTAGTTTAGTGTGCCTCTGTCTAGTAGTGACACAGAGAAGACCCCTGCTGTAAACCTATGATCTCCCATCCACTTGTCAAGAATGCACATGAAGAGTGTCAGTGAGGGTCTCTGCCTAACATGAACTGGTATCCTGTTCCACAGTATGGGAAGACTCTTAGTGATGGATCTGTCCCTACAGTATGTCCTGTTCATATGTGTGCTGAGGTTTAAATCCGTAGCTGTCGTGCTTCTGATGGATTTGGATTGTATGAGGTGGAACATGTCCATCACTACCAGATTGGACATGGTCTACTACATCAGGCACAGATCACCCCTACGTAGGCAGTATGCTATGGAATAGAGCATGAGTTACATTAGTCTGGCAGCATATGACAGTTGTTGCAGACCCTTGATCCTCCTGGTGATGTACTCATGGGGTCCCCCTAGCTGTTGCAAGTGCCAGGTGAGGTACATTCCAAATGGGGCATAGTACACAGTCATGGGCCTGATAAGGGAGGAGTATGGGGGTACAATGACCCCTTTTGATGTGGATGTGAATCCCTTCATGATAAGGTGGGCAAGGTAGGAAGTCCATCCAACCACTTTGGCAATGTGGGTGTCAAATGAGAGGTCAGCATTGCACAGTGTCACCAGGTCTCCGATTACTTTGTCTGTACTCAGTAGGTTATTGTCTATGTGATAATATGTAGGTACCTTGTCCATCCAAAAGGGTATGAGTATACATTACGTGGCATGCAGTGTCAGGCCATGACTCCGCCACCAGTTGTTGATGTCTGTGAGGCCTGTCAGTAGGATGTATGTGTCAGCAGGTGTATCGCCTATGGTGCCTAGTATGCAGTCATCTTTGAACATTGTCAGCCACTACCCTCCCATGTCTGCTTCCACATCTGAGAATGATATGCCGAACATGAGCAGTCCCAGGACAGAGCCCTGTGGGACACCACATGTGACTGGCTCTGCGTCTGACATGGCACCAGTGAGGTTGACTATAGGGTTTCTATCCGTTAGCTGGTTTGCAACCCATCATGCGACATATGGATTTACATGTCAGCTGTTGATCATGTCTATGATGGCAGAGTGCAGTATTGTGTCAAATGCTGTAGGCAAGTCCAGGTAGGCTGTATGGACCACTGTGCCCTCAGCAATGGCTGTAGTGACTGATTTGAAAAGGTCAACCAGGTTCATAAGGCAGGATCTGCCCTCTACAAAGCCAAACTGGGTGGGATCAAGTGTCTAAGTCCCCAATGTCTCTGTGTATGGGTACCATAATGATCCTTACCATAGTGTTGCAGACCAGGCTGGTTAAGCGTATGGGGTGGTAGTTACCAGGGTCTGTAGAGGTGCCTCCTGTGTGGAGTGGGACTACTGTTGCTGTATGCCAGTGTCCAGGTACATATGCTGTAGTAAGGCTACGGCTGAATAGCATGTAATGTGCATGTGTAGCTCCTCTTGCAGTTCACGTAGCATGCAACCTGCAATACCGTTGGGTCCCATTGCTGCTGTGTTTACAGCTCCGCTGAGAGTGGTTCCCAGCTGGACATCTGAGATGACAGGGAGGTTACAGTCAGCTGGGATAAGTAATTCCACATGTGTGTGTTAGGGAGGGGAGAAACCTGCACTGAACCTGTCTGCCAGAATGTTGGCATTATTTGTGTGTTCAGTGTAGCGTATGTCACTGTGAACTAACTGTGAACACAACTGAGGGTTCCCACCCAGGTGTGTAACATAGCAGAGGAAGGCCTTGTGGTTATCTGTAGTGACCATAGCGATGTCCCTCTCATTGTTGGCCTTGCATGTTTGTACGACAAAACTTATCTTTCTACTACTGCTGATGAGAGATGCCATAGCTCTATGGAAGTATGCTCTGCCGTGCAGTAGCTACCATCTGTTGTTATACAAATTGTTTAATGCTGGGGTCCACCAGACAGGACACCTGCCCTTGGTGGAGAGGGTCATGGTTTCCTTTGTGAATGCATGATCCATGCATTCTTGTAGATATCTGTAGAAGCATATGTGAAGGTGTCTGCATTGTGGGAAGTGGATTACACTAGCCCAGTGGGCATTAAGGATACCAACTCAGTTATAAGACGTGTACAGTTGGCATGTAAGAGGTTTCCCACTGTAGTCTTTTGTGTTGTGGGGGAGGTGGGATATGTATATCCAGGGGGATTAGTCTGTGGTCAGATGTGACTAATGAGGGGTATACTTCCAGTGTGTAGCACATTGTCCCCATGTTTGTGATGATCAGGTCTAATATATTATCTCCTGTTGTGGGAGAGGTGACTAGCTGTTCCATTGCATTTGACATAGTGAATTCCGGGAACCTTTGGGCTAGGGTGTTTGGGGTAGAATAATGCACCCAGTGTATGTTTGGGTAGTCGCACTATCCCAATATGATGGTGTGTGGTGGGACATTCATATCCTCCAATGTCTACAGGAAGGCTGACTGTGGTCCCTGAGATTGGGAGGGTGGTCTGTAACATGCTACCAGTTGTATAGCAGGTTTGCCTATGGTTATCTGCACCTGGATGGTCTGTGATGCTTCATGTGTTGCCACTAACCTGGAGGTGTGTGTGCCCTCCATGAATATGGACACACCCCTTCCCTTTTTGTTTTGTCCCGAGTCCTGGGGCCAAAACGCATGATACGGGGTATAGCCTGGTACCGCTGGTGTGCTCTCAGGAGCCTTGAACCAGGTTCTCACTTACTGCACAGACATCGAGATTGGTAGAATATGTACGTACAGATATATGTAATACACACATACATATATAGATATCTGTAGAGACTTATACATATACAGATAGATCTGACTGACAACAGATATGTCTGTATATGACTATCGCTCACTCTCTGTCCCACCCCCTCACACTCACACTCACCCTGTGTCTCTCTCTCTCACTCTCTCCCCCTCTCTCCCCACATCTATATGTATATATCTACATCTATATATACATATTATATATACATATATACAAACAGATATATATCCATATACAGATATAAATATATCAATACATATCAATATATATATATATATATATATATATATATATATATATATATATATATACATATATAGACTGTGTGAGGCACATGTGTGCAGATGTCTTGCTACAGGTGCCTGGTGTCACAGGCATGGAGTGAACACCAGTATGGATACTGGAGTACCATACCCCATTCAAAAACACTGACACCAGTAACCACCACATATGTACATGCCTGCCCACCACTGCATGTGTCAGGGGTAACAGGGTCAACAAGTGTACAATAGGCTCCACATCGATATACACAGTGGCACACAAGTCCTGTAATACCTGTACATGGAATGTGTCAGTGGACATGGTGTGTCAGCTATGGACATGTAGGTCACTGTACCCCTCCACACCCCACAATGTCCTACACGGTATGTACCTCCCATGACAGCTACAAATATGGTGAAGGAGACAGACATATGCAAGTAACTGTGTCAATGCACTCAAACACCACAGAGCACACACAGACTACCTACATAGAGGTTACCACTGCTGGATATACAGAGTTCGGTCACACCCATGACAGTTGTCTACCAACCATGGTAACACCTCCAACATCCACAACACAAATTACCTATGTCTGTCGTCCTTGTCACTGCAGTATAGAGCACATGGTGGAGGTACGGGACCCTTCCCACAGATATAACATACCCTGTAGTAGACCACACAGAATTAAGAAGCAAGGCTCCCCATGAGTAGATGTCAGACATACCCCTGCCAAATGTTATGCTGATAGGTAATATGCCATATGAGTCACCCTGTTTAACTGTTTGTAAGGAGCAGGTATGATCATAACACATGTGTCACAAGGGGCAGGGTAGCATAACAATATGCTGCTGTAGGCCCAGGGCCAAAAGCACACTACCTACCTAGGACACAATACACACCCATTAACACATTGCAAACAGAATATGTGAGGTGGAATGAGTGTGCTAGTGACTGGGTGCATGTTGTGTACTGGTGTGATTGCTCACCATGACTGTCTGTCATGGTAGTGTGTGTCCTTGGTGTGAGGCCAGAGACAGGTGTGTGGGGTATTGCGATCAACACATACTACATTGCCATATGTTGTGCTGTGTTACCCTGTATGTCACTGTGGTGTAGGTAGGGTTATGGCAAGTAAGAGTAGTGTGCATTACCAGTGAAATATGTAACGTGCATTGTGTGCAGTGCATGGCCTGATAATGTTCCCCTTACAGTACCTTGATTCAAACCCCCAGTGTGAGGTTGTGTATTGTACCTGAAACAGTGTGTTGACTGCTGCAGTATACTAGTCTGTTGTATGGAGTGTGCCAGGTACTGTTGCACAGTTGTCGGATGAGCACTGATATCTGGTCATGTACATGTGTATCCCCCAATAGACAGACAGATGCTATATATGGTGCCTAAGTTATATCACTGCAGTCAAGTATAATATGTATTATGTGTGCTATAGTCTGCTGACAGATATTGCTGACATATTTCCCTTCTCCTTTTCAGGGCCATGGTTCACTAGCGGAACCCAGTCTACTCCGCTGCAGAGGAGGAGGAGATACATCAGAGCCTGGTGCGGGATTTCACTGTACTCTTTCCCGCACCAGCCAGAACCAGCAGGAGAGGGCTGCACCGTGGCAAGACCTGGTCCGTCAGGTAAATGACATAGGCACACATAACCAGACATATGAGCAGGTATGCCATCACTGCAGTGATTTAATTGGAAATGTTCGTCAGCGTGCGTCGGATATCCACAGGCAGCAGCTTGCCACAGGTGGTGGGGTGGCTAGACATCCCCCCCTCACCAGACTGGAGAGACTACTCCTGAGTGTTGTGGCTCCAGCACAGCAGCAACAACAACAGCATACATGTGTAATGATGGAGGCTGGAGCCACACAGCAGCAGGACACAGAGCGTGCAGGTAACATGCCATGTGTATAGTTGACCATTCTGTACACTGTTAGGTTATGCATGTGTGGGGTGTGTCCTCGATTTGTAGCTGTAATCTTGGTAATTATTGTGCATTACTGATAACCTCATTATCTGCAGTACACCTGTGGAAGCTAACTGTTGCACTACTGAACTGTATCATGCCCACAGTATCAATGGCACAGTTGTGCCCACTGACGATAAATGTCTCTTTTACACAGGTCCCTCTGGTGTAACAGCAAGGCAGCCTATCCATGCTGGTGAGTGTGTAATACCATTACCTTCACTACTCTGTATACTAATAGTAATAATAGGCTGAAGCAGTAGTGCTATGTGTTTGATTGCAGGTGTGTTTGTGTCTGTGGGTTGATATCTCATATACTGAGGTGTGTGCATGTGTGCATGTGTGCATGTGTGCATGTGCACATGTGTGCATGTGTGCATGTGCCCATGTGTGCATGTGTGCATGTGAACATGTGCCCATGTGTGCATGTGCCCATGTGTGCATGTGTGCATGTGCCCATGTGTGCATGTGTGCATGTGCCCATGTGTGCATGTGCTCATGTGCACATGTGTGCATGTGTGCATGTTCCCATGTGTGCATGTGTGCATGTGTGCATGTGCGCATGTGTGCATCAGTGGTGGCATTGTGTACACATTGTAAACTGTGTTTCCTGTCTTACTCCCACAGGTTCTGGTGCTGCTCTGGTGTCGTGCAGCAGGGAACCTGAATCAGCTGCTGTGGATAGTGCTGATGATACTTGTGTAATGGCACAGGTAGGTGTGCCAGGGTCCGTCATTGGTTAGCCAATTGACACTACACAGCTGTCGACCCCATCAATGCGCACAGTCATCCTGCCAATACATCCTTTGTCACCAATGTCCCTAGGTGATACAGTGGGCATTGACCAGGGTAATGTGGTACCAGTGGCACACCCATCCCCACACTGCAGCCATGGCCAGGACCCTGACACGGTACCACACAGGCAGACATCCATGGGTTCTCGTGGGAGCATCCGTGGGCGTACTGCCCCTGTCAGACATGCCCACAGAGGTCTTTCAACACCAGCTATGTTTTGGGCTGTAATGCAGGCACAGTCATGTATGGAACGGTACACCAGACATGGTCTGAGGGAGCTGAGAGCATGTCGCACAGCCATGAGTCACAGTATGTGTGATGTTGCGGCTGCCATCCGCAACTTCACCGAGGTCATTGACAGACATTGGGGGGACACATTAGATCTGTTCCACAACTATATGTCCATGAGCCAGGGCAATGGTAGACGGTTGAGGCATCGACGTGGCCATATGCCAGCAACAGCAGCATCTGGCATCCGTCGCGGACGACAACAGGGCTGTGGCTGCTCACATAGTGCCAGCAGCAGCCCTAGCAATGCTGGGTCTGTGCTGTCATCGGATCGCCCCAGGAGACCATGTTCACGTGGCGCTGGACAGTCCCAACAGGGACCCGTCTCCAGTCAACAAACACCTGCTTCTGATGACAGTACCCAGTCTGGCTTGGTACCTGATACGGTCCGTATCACCCCTGCCAGCCACAGGTACCATGTCCATGGCCACAGACAGTGATCTTTATGACCTGGCAGGTACAGTCTGTGGCTGTCCACAAACACCTGTATATGGCAGCCATGAGGTGGGACTGTGTGCATTCATACACACATGCAAAGTGATAACACCTAGGGCTACTGCATACACGCACACACTGCATCAACATTGCCCCATCTTGTACTGCTGTCCCTCACCAACACACACACACACAGACATGTCAATTGGTTGTATCAGTGGCAGACTCAGGCATACCAGGTACACACCCTGTGCATATGATGAAACTGTGCCACCTCCTGCAATCTATAAAATCGGTGCAGGAACAGGTTAACATGGTGCTGATGCACAGGGTGACTACATAGACGTATTGTAATAGTATGATGTTGACAACAGTACAGTGTAATTATAGCATTGTGGGTATATACCAGCATGCCTGGTGAAGTTACAGTATGAATGTCATTGTATTGTTTTGTACACCAATAGTAATTACCACAGTGTTCTGTCTGCACATCTTTGCATACTGGTGGTGAGGCTGTGAAGGGATGGCCACCTACATAGGTAGCACAGGGGATACAACAATGTACATATTGATACTCAATGATGGCCATGCCAACTGCGAGTTGCAAGCTGTCCACACACGACTCTGCAATGCAGATGTTTCAGGATGTTGATATCTGTGCAGTACTACACAACAGGTTCAGGGCTCACAAGAGCACACTAGCACTACAAGGTCACACTTCATACCATGCATAACAGCATCAAAACACAGAACTAACTATGACAGGAGGGAGAGTGTCCATACATGTCAAGGATACTGTGGTGCCAGGACAGGTAGCATACATCATACTAAGTCTGGAACTGCTGAGTGAGCGCTCAGTGTCTGTTATTTGACATGTGTATTATTACAGGTATGAGCACTTGGGTATCAGGCCAGTTATTCAACATTACGAAGGTACATGGTCTATACACTTGTGGGGGGTGCGGCTGGACCCAGCCCGTCTGACCTGGGAATGTCTGGGTACTGGCTTAGAGTGCCTGCATATATGCACTGTTACATACTGGAAGTCGTACACCTTGTTTGTTGTAGCATAGTCTACATACAGGCCTGCTGACTGTAGCTTTGTTTGTATGCATGTTTGCCTGTTATGTTCCTGAAACACTGATTCCACCTGCAGTGCAGATATACAGTGCCTCTGTGGATCCCTAGTGACATCTGTGTTGCTTACTGTACTGATGTCCATGTGTCACTTGACAGAACATCACTGTTTGTCCTGTTTGCATGTAGCTTGCCTGTAATGCATTGCATATGACTTACCTCACATTTGCTCAAGACAGCATTCATATATACCAGCACTAACAAATCAGGAGCACTACACCCTCACATAGTCACCTTGAGTACCTTGTTCCCCATTGGCCCTATGTGTCGTATGGGAGTCACAATGCTATGGCAGCATGTGCAAAGGTCACCTGTCGATCTACTCTCAGGTCCAGTTGGTGAATCTGTGAGTCATGTGGCAATGTTACAGCTGCCTCATGTACACAGACAACCCTCTCCCCTTCCCATACATGTACAACACATGTGAGAGATGCAACCACATAGCCAAACTGGGGGCTAAGCTCTGTTTACACAGCACTGGCATTCCCTGTCAGGTGGAGTGGGATACTACAGTGAATACAGTACCAGTCTCCCATAGACCTGCCACAACCACAATCCAAACACAGACACACACATGTACATTATTGGGGTCTCAGAATAGCATCCTGCCTGAGCAGCTGACACCTGCAAAGCAGACACACAAGCAAACATTACGCCAGAGCAGAGCACATGCAACACATAGCTCACAAAGCCTGTTTGCCAAACAGTGTCAGGCCATACGGCTAGACAAAACACCTGCTATGGTTGTATGAGGTACCTCTATTGTCACATACACGGTGGTCCTGCTCCCAGGCTGAACAAGGTGATGGTCACGCTGAGCTGCCCATCGGGCACTATGATCCACCACATAACACAAGCAAAGCGGTCACTCTAAGGCATGTAGCAGTATGACTCAGTCATTGTCTGTGCCAGTGTGTATGACCTCTGACGCACCTCCCTGGACTATATGTTAGGGGACATAGAGGGACTCTCTGAGCTTGTGGCACAGGCTGGTATGACCCTGGCCTTGAGTATCATCTCACCCTCACCATGAATGCTGCCACAATATGTAGACAGGATCATCGGTTTCTGCACTTAACGTATCTTTCAGTGACATCCAAAGGGGATCCAATGCCTGTCAGTGTGGGATTACATGCTGGACATGCCACATTGCTTTGCTTGGGACAGCTTGCACCTGTCACCCATGGGCCGTTGTATATTGCCAGAGGATGTTGCTACACACATAGTGCCTTTGTATGCAAGGCTGACATTACATAGCCACCTACACAGGTATCACATGGGATGGGACACTAATAGCAATGCTACTCAACAGCAGCAGTGTAAACCTCAAGATGCATGCAGTGGAAACTGTCCTTAGCATGGGGTACAGCAATATCCGTGCAGTAACAGACTCCTGGTACAAGGCTCCCAGGTGCACACCATCAGTGCCAGGTCATTCCTGATACCATGATTGTCATCCCCTACACATGCACCAAAACAGAACAGGGGGGATGTATCCAAAGGCACCTCAGATACACACACCCCCAGGTTGGTGGCACTGCACAAAGCATCAGAGCCTTTCCATGTGCAACACACAGTGGGTTAGACTGCCTTCAGGTTCATAGCCTGGCACACACCACACTCCCATACCCAGGAAACCCACTTGGCCTTCCTGACAACACTGGGAATATGACAGTCTCTACACACACCATTATATGGTTGTACTGCAACTACCCAAACATACAGTGTGAGCATTATTCTAGCTGCAAGACCCTATCTGAAGGTTTCTTATCATTCATTACCTGCATTGCTATGTAACAACTTGTTACCCCTCCCACAAATGGTGACAACATGCTGCATCTGTTCATCACCAACATGTGGACTATATGCTCCAGACCAATGATGTATCCCTCGCTGGTGGGAAGACACCATCTACAACCCACACTGTATAGTCACATACCACATGCAGCCCCTGCACAGAACACCCCAGTCATACAGTTGTCTGATGCATATTCCATGTATTCACATGAGGCAGGCTTCAGACATGGGAACTCTTGCAGTTCACAGGTACATATGTGTAGGTGGCACACACATACATCATGTGTGCATTGACATTACTGATATAATGTATGTCGTGCAATATTGGGAAAAACACCCCACACACATGGACTAACTGTGTGACAAAAATACACATGGCATTTGTAGGATACAAACCCCTACCTAACTATGTTAGATCATTTGTGAGAGTCGCAGTAGCAGAGTGTACTATTTGCATTACTGGGAGGATTGCTTTCTCCTGCTGTACTTATAGGGTGCTGACATCATCAGTGTTTAGACAGTGGAATATGCAGCATGTTTTGTGTAGTAATAGTTGCCAAAAGGGACATTTTTCATACACATGGACTTGCACACACTACTTCCCCACACACAGTCACACACACTGGGCACTTGCAGGATTCAAACCCCTACCTAACTATGTTATGACACTAGTGAGAGATACATTAGCAGAGCGCGCTATTTGCATTACTGGGAGGATTGCTTTCTCCTGCTGTACTTATAGGGTGCTGACATCATCAGTGTTTAGACAGTGGAATATGCAGCATGTTTTGTGTAGTAATAGTTGCCAAAAAGGACATTTCTCATACACATGGAATTGCACACACTACTCCCCCACACACAGTCACACCCACACTGGGCACTTGCAGGATTCAAACCCCTACCTAACTATGTTATGTCACTAGTGACAGACGCATTAGCAGAGCACGCTATTTGCATTACTAGGGGGATTGTTTTCGCCTGCTGTACTTATAGGGTGCTGACATCATCAGTGTTTAGACAGTGGAATATGCAGCATGTTTTGTGTAGTAATAGTTGCCAAAGGGGACATTTATCATACACATGGAATTGCACACACTACTCCCCCACACACAGTCACACACACACTGGGCACTTGCAGGATTCAAACCGCTACCTAACTATGTTATGACACTAGTGAGAAATGCATTAGCAGAGCGCGCTAGTTGCATTACTGGGGGGATTGCTTTTTCCTGCTGTACTTATAGGGTGCTGACATCATCAGTGTTTAGACAG
The DNA here is from genome assembly GCF_019279795.1 of Protopterus annectens. NCBI lineage: Eukaryota > Metazoa > Chordata > Ceratodontiformes > Protopteridae > Protopterus > Protopterus annectens. The sequence goes on from NC_056746.1 coordinate 73,723,323, forward strand.
TGGAATATGCAGCATGTGTTGTGTAATAATAGTTGCCAAAAGGGACATTTCTCATACACATGGAATTGCACACAGTACTCCCCCACACACAGTCACACATACAGAGTACTTGCAGGATTCAAACCCCTACCTAACTATGTTTTGACACTTGTTAGAGACACAGTAGCGGAGCGCACTATTCACATTACTGGGTATAATTTCTGCTCCTGCAATATGTATAGTGTGCTGACATCATTATGTATGAAGAGGTTTGTACATCTGTTACTATCCATCAGTAAGGGGGAGAGCATATCTATGCATTAACTTTGCACAGGCACAGTGGCCTACTGTACTGTGGAGGCAGATGCCAAATACACTGTGGATAGCCTTCTGTATTCCCTAGGGACAACAGTCAGGTATTGCACTCTACGGCCATATGTTTACCTGTCAGATGCAAGTATCTGTTGCTCATATACTGTTTGTGGGTCTTTATTGCCATAGCCTTCCCTATCTCTATAAACAATGTGTGTACTGTGGGAGGTGTTTGCACATGAGTGGGATCCAGTACTTTACTTATGTCTCTGTTGTAACTTCACTGTGTGCACTGGGCAGATGTCTGTATTGTGGGAGGCTCCTGTGTTAACACATAGAAATGCCAGATATGTGTGTGCAACTGCTGAACTGTGACATGGCCTAAGTGTGTGAGCATGCCCAGTTCACAGTTTGTATGACTTCTTGACTGCCACATCTCATTTATCTAAGTGTGCGAGCATGCCCAGTGAGACCTTTCCTTATGTTTGGATCTGTGGACCACCACATTTCTGTTTGTGTGTGGATGCCATCTATATATCACATGTAAAGTTGAGTGTTGGACATCAGGTTGTGTTCTTACTGCCCAACTGCTGTGTGTCTGAACCTAACAGGCATTATACTGTGCCTGCAGGGTCGCCATGGGATAGTTTGCATACAGTTGTCATCATTCTTTCCTGCTGACCAAACAGTTGTATTGTTGTATAGTGTACTGGTGCAAAACTTTCACTGTGGTGGACAGTATAATCGGTTTCAGTCCTATCACTGCTTGTAATGTTTATAGTGAGCACACTAGACTGGTTGAGGGCCAGTTGTGCAGATATGACCATGTTGCATTTTGTTCAGATATGGACAGCTTAGTACATGATTGTCCGACATTGTTAATGTATTCCACAACTTGTGTGGACAGTGACAAACAATGGCCATGTACCCTAGTCCATTTGTAATGCTAGTCAGAGAGTGTTTGTCCTTCAACACACATTTACTGGTGTCCATGTGGGAAGTCCCCATTGGCAAATGTCTGGTACAGCTGCGTCAAATGCCAGATATGGGAATCATGGTAGCTCCCAGGGCAGCCAGTACACACATTCATTATTATGCCCTGGGCATCACACACAACCTGGCAGTTGATGGAGGGGAAGCCCTTGCGGTTAATGTAGGCACTACTCCGCTCACCGGCTGGTGCTTTGATGCATATGTGCGTGCAGTCTATTGCACCCACTACCTCAGGGTATTCCGCTATTTGCTGGAAGAGACGCATATTGCTGGCCAATACCTCACAGGCATTAGGGAAATATACATGATCACCGACATGTGCTGACATGGCATCCAGGAACTGGTACAGTACCCTGGAGGCTGATGCCTGTGATATCCCCATCATATCACCAGTTGGTCTCTGGAAGGTACCTGTTGCTAGTATTCTTAGGCCAACACATACCTTGGTTTCCACTGGGATGGGTTCCCCTCTGTTGGTTCTGTGTGTGAGGCGTGGCCTGCACAGCTCAACAATTTGCTGCAGGAGGTCTCTGTCCACTCTATAGAGCTCCACTATCTCCAGCTCATGTAACCCCTGGTAGGTGACCCTGGGCCTGTACACTCTTCCCCGTCTCCTCACTGTGGGTTGTCTGGCAGCATTTCCATTGTCACCACCCTCAGCAAGTCTCCTATGTCTCCTTATGACAGCTATGGCAGTCCCCTAGCATGTTTGGACTGAGTGCAGCTTTTTCAGTTTTCACTTCTACTAGCTTACTCCTGTCTTTCAGTGTCTCTTGAGAGAAACATACTGCAATGCTATTTGCAGTGTTTTAAGTGCTGGGCTGGGCTTGTATTCTGCCTGTGTAATTGCCTGCTTCTAATTGTTTTCACCTGCTACCTCTACAGGTATTCCCTGCTAGTTTCCTACTATTTCTTCTGCTTCCTTTTCCTCTCTGTTTCCTCAGGGGGAGCAGCGCGCATATCAGCGAAAACACGCTCACAGTGGCTACCACGCGCACACACATGCTTACACGGACTACAATCTGCTCATTCGGGTTAAAACGCGAGCACACCAGCGCAAACAGGTTTACAGATCTTTAAACAGACTCCTACATGCTTACTCTGCCTTACACGTGCGCACTCTGTCTTACTCGCGGCTCCCAGCGTGCACACGCGTGCATGCACATACAGCAAGAAACTTTGGTGTTGGCCACAGTGTACACCTTCCATTTCTTGACTTTCCCATGCTTATCTGTTGACACTCCTCTTTTTCTGCTGTGTGATTGATATGTTTCACATGCCACTTTGTTCCAATGAGCTTGGTTTCTTCCTGACATTCCCCCCTGTGATGTCACCTATCTCCTACTCTGTTACTCCCCCTTATCTAACTCTTACACTACACAGAATGTGCTCATTTGCTATGCGACAGTGTCATTCACTATCCTACCACTCATTTACATAGGATTGCCTACTAATGCTTAGTTACATGTCTTACACTCAGCTTCCCCCATTAGCAACCACTAGACGGTGGCCATGTTGTTTTTGGTCTGCTAGTCCTTGCATTGCAAATCCATGCATTACATAAAACCCACATTTGTGCGTTTCAAACCTTCATTTTTCAATTTTATATAGCGCAGCCCGTTTGAGTGGGGCTGCGCTGCGTTTAAACATCGCCGATCTCAGAAAAAAAAACTCTTTTTTTTCATGTTTGCATCGGTTTACCACACCAATGGCCACATATTTGGCCATTGGCATGCTGTCTGTAACATTTGCACAGTTTATTTGGAGCTGTCATGGCTCCGTTGTGTTATTTGCAGTAACGTACTCAGTTGTCAACTGAGTACATTTCTGCAACTAACACAACTCTTACACGGGCTGGTTTCAGCTTCGTGGATCGCTTAATCTACTTCATTTGCATGCCTTTTGGCTGCAAGTGGGGTGATTAGCATATCCATGCCCTGCCCGTGTAAGAGTCATTTTAGCTTTCTCTTACATGGGATTTCGGGCTGTTCCTGGATCTCGATGGCTGCATGGAGTCTTACATGGCTCTTAGACTCCGTGCAAGCCATCGTGAATCCTGCCCCATGTCTATATTTTAAAAGTCGTTGAAATGAGAGTCAGTCAAATGAGTTTTCAGTAATTTGAACTTTAGGTGATTTGGTTTCAGTCAAATGAAAGTCAGTCAAATGAGTTTTAGGTGAAGAGAAGTAGATCTATATATATACATATAACTATATATATATATATATATATATATATATATATATATATATATATATATATGTATATATATATATATATATATATATATATATATATATATATATCGCTCTGTTGTGTATGCTCAAATTAATTTAATGTCAAATAAAAAAGTTCAAACATTCACAATATCAAAAAGAAAAAATATTGAATGAAATAATATCACAAAGAAACTATTTCCTCTCTTGATATTACACTAACCCCCCCCCCCCAACACTATCTTCAAATTCGTTTGAATATTGGCAGTGCTACTGGAAGGATTTTATGAGGGTAAGTTGTAGGGTTAGGAAAGAGGGGAAGGGGCAACATTAGAGTTGGGGTTAGTGCCAACTTTAGTAATGGTGCTAACCCTAACTCTACACCGCATAAATCGTTTTTTAGTTGTACACTTGCCTTGCTTCATTTAAAAAGTTTTAAATTGCTTATTATGTAGAGTTTGAATTGCATTTACTGTTTAGGGCTACACACTCAAGTGTGTTAGCCTTTTCTGTGTTTATTTACGTTATTATTGTATTGTTTAGCCTGTTTTAACCCCCCCCCAAAAAAAAATACTATCTTGTTTGCTTGTTTCTCGCCTTTCCTAGCTAGTATAGTTCATATCCCAGGCTTTGCTGGTTTCAGGACTTTATTTTCTGTGTTCATAGCTATCCAGACCTTGTTGTGGTAGAGGGAGGTCCTACTGCTTACCAGTGGGAGTGGTGAGCATTGTACTGCCTATCTAACACTAGAGGAGTGGTTTCCAAGTCTGAAATTGTAATTTTTGCCATTTTGGGCTGATTTCTATCCCTTTCAACTTTCTGGCATAAAAATGCATGTGTTTGAGCATATTTCACATCATGCAGCACTGCGGGGCTACGGTTAAATTATTCTAGGTGCCAGAAAGTCTGCTCTTCAAATTTTCCCTTAGAACTAGCTGGTTTCTCAGTGGTAGCACTAAAATCTGAACCCCTGTGACTAGCAGTTGCTCTAGAACCTGCTGGAAAGCACTAGGAAGCCTTAAACTGATACAAGCTCTCAACTCTCCTTATTAATAAGGAGAAATTAATCGTAGGCACTAAACAGCCTATAACTGCAAAGTACCTTGCAAAGTTAAGGGAAAACAGTTCTTGTACTTTACAAAAAAAGCACCTAAACAGGCATGTCCAAGGGTCAGCTTCCGGTGATTTCTCCTGCCCATCTGGTGAATCTGGGCATACTGGGGCAATGCAGCAACTGCCTCATGTACATAGACAACCCTCTCCTCCTACCACTCAACACTACAACCTGCGAGAGATGCACTTACATAGCCAAACTGGAAGCAAAGCTCTCTCCAGCCAAGATTGTGCTAGACAGTCAAGAGTCAAAGGTTAACACCTGCACTACACCTCAAGCAACACATAGCCCTTCAAAACCCACACCATGAACAACCACACATAGTAACACTAAACCCACATATGCGGTGGCCCTTAACATTAACCTGCCCAAGCAACAAGGACCTCTGAAGCTGAAACTCAAACAAACACCAGTCACAACCAAAGAGTCACATAGCTCACAACATCAGTGTGCCACCCAACAACAGCCCCTAAGGCAAGACAATGTACCCAACACTTTAGTCATAGGTGACTCTATAGTCAGGCACACTGATGTCCCACTCACCAGGCTGAACAAGGAGAAAATTACAGTCAGCTGCCTGTAGGGTGCCAGGATTCGTCACATAATGCATGCACTCAAGTCACTCCACAACAAATACAAGTATGACTCTGTCATTGTCCATGTTGAAGTGAATGATTTGAGATGTACCTCCCTGGACTACTTGAAAAGAGACATGGAAGAGCTCTCAGATCATGTTGCCCAGGCAGTTATGACCCTAGCCCTGAGTAGCATCCTGCCTTTGCCAAGAATGATACCACAGTATAAGGACAAAATGATTGACTTCAACAATTGGCTAAGCTTCTGGTGTCATTCGAAGTGGATCCAATATCTGTCTGCCTGGGACAATATGAAAACAAAAACCAGAAGACAAATTTACCCTGTACTTGTGAACACCAAGGGAATTCTTGTATAGTCCACACTTGTAAATTCTCCACTCTGAAATGGCTGCTGTAGACAGAATCCAGGATAAAATCAGTTATGTTAGATGCTAAATAAATGTCCACAAAGAGGTCCTATGCGACAAAATATCCATATGAATCAAGTAGTAAAAAAGATTACTCCAAAAGCTTTATTGAACCATACTGTATTGGTTCAATAAAGCTTTTGGAGTAATCTTTTTTACTACTTGATTCATATGGATATTTTGTCGCATAGGACCTCTTGTGACATTATTTAGCATCTAATATAACTGATTTTATCCTGGATTCTGTCTACAGCAGCCATTTGAGTGTGGAGAATTTACAAGTGTGGACTATACAAGAATTCCCTTGGCGTTCACAAGTACAGGGTAATTTTGTCTTCTGTTTTTTGTTTTAACTTGTTTGTTACTTTTTGCGTTTGTTTGCCTGGGACAATATGACCAACAAACCACAATGCTTTGCCAGAGATGGTCTGCACCTGTCACCCCTGGGATTCAGGTTACTGGCTAAGGCTCTTGCCACCACTATAGTGCCTTTTTTAGGCAAGGTTCAAAGGACAAAACCACCACCGTAACAGATACAAGCATGCAAAATATGAAGGTACTGCTACGCAATGCTAGATGTCTAATCCTCAAAATGCATTATCTCGAGGCACTCCTAAAAATGGAGAACATTGATATCTGTGCAGTAACTGAGACCTGGTTCAAGGGTCCAGAAACCACCCCTGCAATACCAGGCTACAACTCTTATCACACTTTTCAGCCACCAAACCAAGACCGAAACACTAAAGGTGGAGGAGTGTCCATATTCACCAAGGATATTCACACCTCCAGGCTAGTTGCCCAACACAATGCATCTGAAATTCTCCAGGTGCAACTAACACTAGGTAAGACTGCAATCCAAACTGTAGCTTGCTACAGATCCCCCACTATGCCCCAAGATTCTCACTACACCTTTCTATACATACTGGAAAATATTAAGATACAACCAAACACCTTAATACTGGGTGATTTCAACTACCCTGCCATAACTGGGAAAACTACTCGGGTACCAACACCTTTTCCCAATGGTTCTTAGAATTCATAAATTCCAATGCCCTGGATCAACTAATCCATTGTCTCACCAGGGGCTCCAATATCCTAGACTTGGTCATTACCAACATGGGAGATAGATGCTCTACACCTGTGGTCAACCCCTCATTGGTCACGTCTGACCATAAGCAAATCATCCTTGACATCCACATCCCACTCCCACCCCCCAGTAAGGAAACATCTGTAAAAAAATTTCTCCAAAGCCAACTTCATGCTACTCAAGTCAGAAGTGACAAACTTCATGACACTCATGCAGATGGGAGCTGAACGTTCGACTGCTGCATCCTACATTAAGTCACTGTACGAGCACATCCACTCATGCATGAATCGTGCCATCCCAAATAGAACCAAGATGCTCTCCTCCAAAAAAAGGAAGCCAATCTGTTGGTCCCCTTCCATAAACAAACTATACAGCAGAAGGAAGAAACTGTTGCAGAAAAGAGGAAAATCCCAAGATGCAAAAAACTCCCTTACCACCCTCAGTAAGAAGCTGAGATTCCCTCATCAAATCCTCCAAAGCTAGTTACGAAAATAAAATTGCAAAAGATTTCAAAGACAACCACACGGCATTCTATAGTTATGTCAAGAATCTAAATGGCAATGCTCAGATCTGCTCTGAGCTACAACAAAATGGCATTACATATACTGATCCCAATGATATTGCCAATATCCTGACAGATTGATTTAGTGTCAACTTCACCCCACTCTCACCCCTTAAAGGGCCCATCTCAATAGCAAAAGATTGCCAAATTCTGGCAATCATGGCCACACAGGTAGAAACTGCACTCTCCAAAGCTAAGAATACAGAATCCATGGGATCAGATGACATCCTGGGCTGTGTACTACATGAGCTACAAAATGAACTGGCACCTCACCTAAGTGTCATGTTTAATCATAGCCTCACCTCAGGCTTCGTGCCCACTGAGTGGCGCACAGCTGCAGTTATCCCACTTCACAAGGGGGGATCCAGCTTGGATCTCAGGAACTACCATCCCATCAGTCTGACAAGTCTGATCTGCAAGGGCATGGAATCCATTATCATGGAAATTATAAAAAAAGACATTGGCAACCTTCAAACACTGGACCCAACCCAGTTTGGGTTTGTGAAGGGCCGATCTTGTCTCCTGAACCTGATTGACTTCTTTGAATCAGTCTCCAGAGCTGTGGAAGAGGGTAAGGCAGTCCACACAGCCTATCTGGACCTTGCCAAGGCATTTGACACCATCCTCCACTCTGGAATCATAGTAAAACTTACTAAGCTGAGCATAAATTCCTACATCACTCGTTGAGTTGCCAACTGGCTTACTGATAGAACCCCGACTGTAAAAGTAGCTGACTCCAAATCCAGCTCCAGACAAGTGACAAGTGGAGCTTAGGGTTCAGTCCTGGGACCACTCTTGTTTGGCATCTACTTCTCTGAAGTACTGGCCAACGCTAAGGGACTCTGGCTAACAATGTTTTCAGATGACTGCAAACTGGGAGCCATTACTGACTCCCCAGATGATGTGGATATTCTATAAAAGGGCCTTAGAGAAACAGATGCTTAGTGCCAGAGCCATGGGCTCAAGCTTATTGCCAAGAAATGTATAGTCATCCCCTTTGGGAAAAAACATGTACCCATGAATTACCACATAGGTGGCAGTACACTAAACACCGAAAGTGTGATGAGAGACTTAGGGACACAGGTGGACAGTGGTCTCACCTTTGATAACCACATGACCACAACAGTCAGGAAATCCTTCTATGTGGCACACCTCATCACTAAGGGCTTTTCATCCAGAAAAAAGGAGGTCATTGTCCCACTGTACTCATCCCTAATTAGACCCACTATAGAGTACAATGCCCTGTTTGGTATGTACCTCACAAGACATCTGCAACAGCTGGAAAGGCCACAGAAATACCTCACTAAAAGAATCACAGGCCTAAAGCAGATGCCCTAGGCTGACCGTCTAAAAAAAACTTCAGCTATACTCTGTGGCATATCGTCTACTCATAGGTGATTTCTGCTTAACATACAAGGTCATGTCAAACCCTGAGCTGTTGGACATGTTCCACTTAAAGAAATCCCAATCCCTCAGAGCCACATGTTCCAGGGATCTAAACCTTGTCATCACAATGAACAAAACATGCGGGAGAGATAGGTTCCTGACCCAGAGCCTCCCCATACTCTGGAATAGACTGCCCATACATGTCAAGCAGAGCACCTCCTTGGCTCTCTTCAAAAGGAATCTTGACAATTGAATGGGAGATAGGAAATTCACCCCTGAGATCACATCAGTCACCCTGCTAGACAGGGGTCCAGGAAGTAAATAATGTGGGAAGAAATATCCAGGGAATTTTTATGGCTAGGCTTGTATAGGCCCTAGGGCTGATAGCATAGTACCAACCTATGAACCTATGAGCATGCAACACCTATCCTTCACCCATCCATGACCCTAACCCTAACACAAATACACACGCAGAAACACTCTCACCCCTCCAACCCCACTTACCTGACTTGTAATTTCTGCCACTTGGCTATCGGTACAGTCAACATTAAACCGCACTCCCTGCATTTGTTGTAGAAATGGCATTCGATAAAATGCAAGGGACCCATCTATATATATATATATATACACACACACACACACACACACATATATATATATATATGTATACATTTTTTTTTTTTTAGTTGAGTAAAATCCAATCATTAAGCCATCAGAAGCGTAACAAAAGTATCACCTCCACAACATCATGAGACAGAAAAATGTAATGATGCCTAATATCCAGGTGATCAAAATGTTTTGAAGTACAAAACTCCAGTAGCAGGATATCAGATATATCAAGCATCAGGATAATGCAGGCAATAGTTATGACAGTACAGTATTCATGAAGTAAGGCACCAAATGTCTTAGATATCAGGAGTCATCATCATTTTTTTTTTTTTTTGCAATATAGCATTCAGGTAGCAAAACTCCAGACATTAAGGTCACAACAACAGTAATGTAGTAGGTGCAGAGATGCATTCTAACATTCCTTTCATGTATCAGATAACAGCATTAAGTTCACTGCATCCAAAAATTCCTACAGTTGCACACTCACCTTCAGACTTCAGAGGTTCAATCCCCCACAGGTATGATGAAGGAGAGTTGATGTTCAGAATATATAGTGAGTGACGGTAAGTGAAAGGGACCATTAACCAACATACTTATATTCATTTACACTCTTATTTGCAACACTTTCTGACTGCTTATTTATAATGTTGTCTACAATTACATTTCTGTTGACTTTTATCTTTATATTTTGCTCCAGCAGTACCCACCCTCTTTTATTGGCCCTTGTTTGGTATGGAACAACCTCAGTGCTATGTATATGTCCTCACTGTACTTTTTGAAGCATTTCTTTACCTATCTATATCATTGTTAATCACTTCTTTCTTGTTGCATTATGTCTCCATGCCTGACCATCAAGAACCCCGTACACTACAATACTGGGTGAGATGTCCAGAGGAGGTCATCATCCAGGCAGCAATAAGGGTTCTTTATAATCCTGCTCACAACCACTACCTCCACCCCATACTGACAGAGCTAGGTGAGTACAGGTTGTCCCCAGACCAAGGCACTATAGTGCCCTATTTTACTTGCTCCTAGGCAGGGAACGATGTGGTGCACAACCCCAGGGACTTCACATAATCTAGAATGTGAGGAATGGGGGCATTTCTATGTTAGGCTGTCACCTGGTCTCCTGTGATGAGGAGAATACCTGCATAATGGCAGGGACTATTAATGCCTTAGTAAGAGCACATGCACAGACAAATTCTAGCATCATTGGCTTGGGTCGCCATAGCATGTATCACTCCTCATACCGGAATCTTCTTTCCATGCTCCCTTAGCAGATGAGCTGATCAAGAATCACCACAACTTCCCGCAGGACAGATGAGATGAAACTGACCATTTCCCATCTCCCCTTTCCTGACTCATCTAGTAACTGATCTGATAATTAAACTCCAGTCATCAGGGCTACAGTCACGGTTCTATCCTTCTGTCCCACAGAACCCTATTATTAATTTTCCTGAATTATTTTACTACTTTGAAAGGGGGTTGTCACTATGGCTACAGCTCATTTGCTTTCATCGTACAAAAGATTACATTCTTTAAAATACAATCTGAAACCATAAAATTTCCTTATGTATATTTTTTATTTCTTTATTTCTTGATTTTGTTTTGGAGGACTGTGTAACTTACTGTATGTTAACAAAATTAATTTTAAAGGATTTTCTTGTTTTAATTCATGTTTTCAACATTTTGCAAAGACCCCAAAACACTAAGACCATGCTCACTATGTCCATATGTGAAGCAATAATATTTCTAAGTAAAAAAAAAAAAAAAAATCAATGTTTTTCAGAAAATATTTAAAAAATGCCAAAAAGACAGCTGGGATTCATAAAGGTTACCACTATGTCTGCAATAAATGAATACTTAGTGTAGCCTTTTTGAGTGAATAGACAACACAATCAATGTGGCAGGGATCTTCTTCAATATAAAAGTGCACACTAAGTGGCAACCTTTAGGAATCCCAGGGAAGTAAAAAAATCATCTACTAAAGCCGAATTAAGGGAACAAAAGACTTAGCTCTTCATCTTCTGATTAAGAGTTTTACTTACTTGCTAATAACAGTTTCAAATTCTTGCTACTTAAAAGGATACTAACCTCTGTACAGTTTTCTGTAGTCAGAAGTTTTTTTTGTTTGTAAATATTTGACTCCAGTGGTCAACCTGTCTTGACCACAGTAATGAAACTCAGCAGTTTTGTACTTCACTGAGTCTCATGCACCAGCAAAGACATATTCTCCAGAAAATAAACAGAAAGTGATCTCATTACCTATTTATTGCTACCCATAAACAGCCCTTATCCAGCTGACCAAAGATGGAAGATCTGAATAGAGGACAGAGGGGAATCTGAGTACATGGAAATGACTGTTAGTCTAAATTGGTAGTTGAGAAACGTAAATCCTTTGCTTTTGTTAATCAAAAAGCTTTGGGTTCTGCAAGATTAATTAGATTTTACAGGGCCTCATGAAGAGATGAGTAGAGAGGAGCTATGACATTTTTGAACTACTGGTCTGAGTAGAATGGTTTGAAAACTATGGCAGGGATGTGATGGTCAAATGATAGTGTGCTGTTAATGTAGGTACCCATGTCCCTGATATCTATATCAGTGTGATAAGCTGTATCATTGGTGTGATACAAGCACATTTCTCTTTCCCAACTTTGAGCACACATAGTATTTTTACCCCATAGTTTGACACCATGGCTGGTATATGTCATAGTCAAGTTCCTTTTGGAGTGTTTGATTATTTGTGTGACAGTTCACTGGTCCCAGTTTACAATCATTAGCAAACTTTGTCATCTATAGGCCTTGGAGCTATCAGATAAGTAGGTGTAGAAAAAACAGAGGCCCCTAGACTGAATATTGCAGAAAACCTCTGGTGGCATTCCTATGTTAAGAGGAAATTCCATCTACCTTTACTGTGTGAGTTCTTCCTGGCAGACAATTTGCTATCCAGCAGACAAGGTAAAGTGTGTATTAAGATGGGTTAGCTTTCTTATAATGCCAAAATAGAAGATTGTATTAAAGGCACTGGTCAAGTCAATATAGATAGTATATATGGAATGTATATTGTCCATGGTTTTGGTAACTTTCACAAATAAGCTAACCAGAATTAGAAGTTAGGCTCTCCCTTTTACAATGATGATTTGATTAGGGCCTGGATCTTGAAGATTATCGATGACTAAGATAATGAATTCAAACATGACACATTCCATATCCGTACATATAATAGTTGTAAGGATATTCAGCCCAAAGTTCGAGCAGTGGTAGATTCTTCCTTATGCAGTGACACTACTAAGACAGTTTTCCAGGCATCTATCCAGTAGGGAGGCTGAGATTAAACAGGTTAAGGATACATTCAAAGCGTTTATATATGGGGCTGATGAGGAGTCACCCAGTAAGATTATCAAGTCCCATAACTGTAGTATACCTGGTTCAGGACAGGGCCAACAGGAACTGACAGAGGGTGATTTTTGGGGGGATATGACTGGGAATGTAGGAACATCACCATTGGTAGTGATGTGAAGTTGGAGCTAAAATGTTTTGCTAGCATTGCTAGTTACTGACTTATGATCACAGGGTGTGTTATCGTTATAAATAAGTTTCCAGTCATTGTTGGGTATTACATCTAAGTTTCCTAATATAGTTGAAGGATATTGCACGGTTGTTTTTTTAGTAGACGTAGTACCTACAAACTCCTTTTCACACTTATTCTTTTTTTAATTGAATACCTGAGGTTTTGGTTAACCTGAATTGGTGTTTATTTGTGGTGTAGATAGATACAGTCTTTTTTATATATGGCAAGCAACTTTGGGCTGAATAGCAGAGAGCAGTAGTAGATTTGCATTGGAGAAATCCATAAAGATTGTGGATCCATTAGTACTGGTGTCACAGGTTTTAAAGGATAAAAATACAGATTTGTAGTCAGACTTAACTAGTGGAGATGCAGGGTGGGATGTAAGTGTGGACAAGGTCAAGGCATTAGATCTTCTAGTGGGAAGATAACAATTTGCTCAAGGGAGCTGGTGTTGATTAAATCTAGGAAAATTCAACATATTTATTACTAGTGACATATGTTTATGAGTTAATTGTTGCATAAGTAAGGTTGTTGAGTAGAATGGTTTAAGGCTGGACAAAGATCTTATCTAGTATATTTATGCAATGTTCATGGCCAATAGGAAACATGAAAGGGGTGGTACATCTAACAATAATATGAGTTAGTTTTATCAAGGGAAATTTATAGACTATCCCTAGGATTCATTAATGCCTACAATAAGTGTACACTAAGTGTACACTGTTCTGAGTAAACAGACAGCACAAGCATAATTCACACCCTCTTCCTCCTAATTTTAGTTTTCTTACTGATTTTCTTGTCATCTTATAGACTGAGGTGGATTCATAAAGGTTATCACAAAGTGCAGACTGCATGTGGGCATTTAGTGTAATCTTTCTAAGTGACTAGAAAGCACAAAACATGTGGTAGGGATGTTCTTTAATAGAGATCATGTACACTTAGTGTAGGCATTAATGAATCTGGTCTTATATGTTTTAGGTTGGGGTCATGGGTATTTGAGCTGTGATAATGGCATCCCTGATAAATATGGATGCTGTCCTATAATGTCCAGTGGATCTGAAGGAGAGAAAAGCACTAAACCCAGGTACAGAGGGAGTGCATTGGTGCACTGAAACCAAGTTTCTGTAGCTATCCATATATGATTGGGTTCAAGAAGGGCCAAAACTTTGGGAATTGTTTTATTCAGACTCATATCACTGAACAGTAGCGTCTGAATAAAAAGTTATCATACCAAGGTGTCCAGGGGATGGAGTCCTCCTAAAAGAAGACACTATTTGGAATAATAAATGTTTTAGCACGTATGTAAATAGTAAAAGAGGTGTAAGCCATCCTTGGAAAAAACATAAACTCTTCCCAACTACTACTCCCATGCTGACATAAACTGGATCACTCTAGAATGACACCAACAAGTCATCCACTGTAAAAGCCAAATACTTTGTGTTGCACCAATGAAACCAATACACAAAACTTTTTGAAGATGAATTAAATCCAGCTAAAAAAGTATGGAACACCAAAATTAGCGCTTTCATTCACTTTATTTGATGTGAACTTCATCAGAAAACAACTCTCCCAGACATTAAAGCACTTTATATAATAAAACAATAGTCACATGTTCTATGATATCAATCATCAATTAATTCCATTAAAGTGAAAAAATATAAATATGTATGAAAAAATGTATATATGTATATTCTAAATTGTAATGTAAAAAAACAAAAAGTAATATATATTAATCAATATAAAAAAGTATATGTATATAAAAAAGCTTATATATATATATATATATATATATATATATATATATAGTAACAATAGTACATTTGAATTAATTTTGTTTGTAAGAAACATTTTATATTGACTAAATCATTCAGTCCTGGAACATGATCTGCTCCTAAATATACTTGCCAAATAGATTCTTTACATTCCAACAAAAGTTTGTTATTTCCAGTAAATACACTGTTATCAACACTGTCCAAAACAGAAAAAATAAACTTTTTAAAATTGTTAAACTTGGTAGAATGTTTTCCCAGCGTATTCATCATGTCCTTTTTTTAATTGCTAAGATATGTTCACTAATTCTTTTTTTGAGACTTCTTGTAGTCATCCCTACATAATAACTAGGGCATGACTGGCACTGGGCTAAATACACAACCATTTTACTGTGACAAGTGTAATACTTCTTGGACCAGTGTGTAATATTTAAATGTGAAAAGTAAACCGAGGAAGAATTACTTATAAATCTACACTGCTTACAGTGGTGGCAAGCATAAGTGCCTTTGGTGTTAATATTAACTTGTTTGTCAGTGGCACATATGTCTACTTTTTTCTCTAGTAAACTCTTTAGGTTTACAACTTCTTTGAAGGTGAAATTAGGTCTTATACCTATGACTTTAGCCAATTCCTGATTACCTAACACTACCTTCCAATTTTCAACTATGATACTTTTAATGAGCCACATTTCATTAGAAATAGGCAAAACAAAGGCATTAGTAAATTCTTTATTCTCGATGGGAGTATTTCTAGTGGAAAACACTGAACAAATAGTCAGAATAGGACCAGCTTTGTTGTTTCTCAACACCATAACTTCTCTTTCAATAGACTCTAACCATGAAATATGGTAACCTCTACCCAAAAAGAAAGTTCTCAAAGTTTTCATTTCATCATAAAAGGTAATGTCTTGCGAAGTTAATCGACTCAGCCTGATGTATAGTCCCCTAATTACTCCTCTTTTCATGTGTAATGGATGTATACTTTCTTTATGCAAGTACTGGTTAGCAAATGTAGATTTTCTGTATATTGTACTACAAAATTGTTTAACTGTAGAATCATAATGCAAGTTAAGGTCAAGAAAATTTAAAGTTGATCCATAACCACCTAATGAAAATTTTAAAAAATCGATGGTACTGTTTAAATAACTTACAAAGATGTTGAACTCATCTAATGTACCTTGCCAAAGAAAAAACAAGTCGTCTATGTAACAACGATAAAAAATAATGTTTTTTCTATAACAACTGTTGTCAATGAAGGTGCTTTCCCAATTTTCCATAACCAAATTGGCGTAAGATGGAGCCACTCTTGCACCCATTGCAACACCTGAAGTCTGCTTATAAAAATTTCCATTAAATGTAAAGAAATTGTTATCCAATATTAATTCCATTAGAGTACATACAGTGTTAACCTTCACATTATTTAAATTACTGTATTTAGTTAGATACTCTCTCAGATGTTCAATACCCTTTTCTTGATCAATACAAGTATACAAGGACTGAACATCCAATGATGCCATACAGAAATCTGTACTAGATGGTGTTAAATCCCTTAATGGTTCTAACAAATGCCAGGAATCTTTTAAATAATAGATAGAATTCTGAACTATGGGATTTAAAATGTAATCTAACCAAATAGATAGAGTCTCGGTCTTGGATTTGCTGGCGGATATGATAGGCCTAAAGGGGGGATTAGACATGTTTTTCTGCAATTTTGGAATACCAAACAAAACAGCCATTTTTATTCTACTTGTAAAAAGCTGTCACTTTGGTGATCCAACTCACCTTGACAAAACATGTCAAATAAAAATGTGTCCAATCTTAAATAAATTTTCTTAATAAAAGTAAAATCTACCTTCTGATAGGTGTTTTCATCTGTTAACAAAAATTCCATGGACTCATAATATTGTGTGTTATCCATTATAACAATCTTACCCCCTTTGTCCGCTTTCATTAGTCGTATTTCACTGTTGTTCCTTAATGCCTTCAAAGCGTCAATTTCTGACTAAGTTATTTTCATGTTTGTTAGGTAAAACGTCTCTAATGGCTCCTTCACACATGTTTTGAAATACTTGTAGTGTACCTATTAATGGTGGATTGTAAGTACTTACTGTTTTTGGACCTGTGTGTGGCATAATACAGTTTATATCTTGCAATATATATTTCAAGTTTAACTTCCATAAAGTTAACCTGAAATCTATAATAGTCTTGGCCAAATTAAAAGAGTTAGAAGGAATAAAAGAAAATCCCTTTTTCAAGAGATTTATAATAGGAACTGAAAGAGGTGTCTTAGATAAATTATGAATTTGTATATCATAATTAATGTGACTATTTTCATCTACCATCTCTTTTTGTTCCTGAGCCTGCCTTTCGGCTGGTTCTGAGCTCCTTTGGACCAAGTGGGTGCCCTCTTGTTCCCTTGTTTGTCCACCAAAAAAGGCACCGTATTGGTTGTTCCTTCATTGGTGTTGGTGTTATTGTTAATATTTGCGGTACTATTTGAAAGTGTTCCCGACATTTCACCATTTTGATTGTTTGAACATTTATCACAGTTAGCAATACTTTTAGTACCAGATGTAGCTTTCACATTGTTATTGTCACCACTCACATTTGTACTGCTGACATTATTGTTGTTATTCCCTTCACCATTAACACAGATACTGTTCATTTCACATTCACGAGCATCCGAAAATTTAGTGTTAACAGTATAAGCAGTCTTATTGGCATAAGCCAAAATGTCGCGCTTAAATTTCTTTTGCTCATTTGATTTTTAATGGTCTCCACTTGTTTAGTATAATGTTCAGTTAAATTAATCATCATTTTAACACCAAAGTCATTAAACATGTTCATTAACTCATTGAATAAACTGTCGCCAAAGGAAACACAATTCGGAAATTTGTTAATTCTGAGCCCCTGTGGTACGCATTTCCTTTTTATGCACTCTGTTGATTGACTGATTTCAATGTCTAACATAATGTATTTTAAAGTAAATTTTTCTAAGTCATATATGGTCTGCTTACAATTCTTTTGAATGGATAACAAATGCGCATTAGAATCCGCGTCTGTACTCACTGAGTCAGTTGCTTCACTGTTTTGAATGTTCGAAAAAGGATTCGTTGATTCTTGTAAAATATAATCCAACACACTATTCGGACCCACCAAAGGCTCTCCAGACGTGCCATCGTCACCTTCTGGATCCGGTGTGCTGGAAAAAAACATCCGATTAGAAACACTTCCTTGTTGACTTCCACAAGACGCTGCGCTGTTACCACTGACTTTTTCAAGCCCCTTTTGAATGGCTGAAGTAATCACACTAGTAATTTGCTCCGAAAACTGAGCAAAACCATCTGGGACTGGATGAATAGATAAATTGAGTAGAGTGTCCTGTGACATACTTAAAACCAAAGCCAAAAAAAATCCAGTCTTCGAAACTAAGAAACAGCCACAAAATGAGAAACAAAGTAACTTCACCAATGAAACCAATACACAAAACTTTTCGAAGATGAATTAAATCTAGCTAAAAAAGTATGGAACACCAAAATTAGCGCTTTCATTCACTTTATTTGATGTGAACTTCATCAGAAAACAACTCTCCCAGACATTAAAGCACTTTATATAATAAAACAATAGTCACATGTTCTATGATGTCAGTCATCAATTAATTCCATTAAAGTGAAAAAATATAAATATGTATGAAAAAATGTATATATGTATATTCTAAATTGTAATGTAAAAAAACAAAAAGTAATATATATTAATCAATATAAAAAAGTATATGTATATAAAAAAGTATATATACATATATATATATATATATATATATTGTAACAATAGTACTTTTGAATTCATTTTGTTTGTAAGAAATATTTTATATTGACTAAATCATTCAGTCCTGGAACATGATCTGCTCCTAAATATACTTGCCAAATAGATTCTTTACATTCCAACAAAAGTTTGTTATTTCCAGTAAATACACTGTTATCAACACTGTCCAAAACAGAAAAAATAAACTTTTTAAAATTGTTACACTTGGTAGAATGTTTGCCCAGCGCATTCACCATGTCCTTTTTTTTAATTGCTAAGATATGTTCACTAATTCTTTTTTTGAGACTTCTTGTAGTCATCCCTACATAATAACTAGGGCATGACTGGCACTGGGCTAAATACGCAACCATTTCACTGTGACAAGTGTAATACTTTTTGGACCAGTGTGTAATATTTAAATGTGAAAAGTAAACCGAGAAAGAATTACTTATAAATCTACACTGCTTACAGTGGTGGCAAGCATAAGTGCCTTTGGTGCTGCAATTGAGGCATCATTTTTGGAAATTGCAGAATGGCCATTCAGAACTAGTAGGATAAGGTAGCCATGGTCCTCAGGTAGTGATTTCTTAACTGCTTCTGCAGAAGTTGGAGCTGTGCTGGTTTATGTGCAGGTGTTAGAGACTTTTACCAGTTGTTGATTATTGTGCGAGATTAGCCATCACCTGAACAAATACTTACATGTCAGATTGTATCAGTGTTGAGTAGCAATAATGTGCTTTGGTATTAGATAGTTACTACACTGTCTAAAAGTGTGAAGTGCATATGTACTGGCCACAGAAGGGGCTATTGCAGTCTGACATCCCATCCCGACAGAGGTAGGTGATAGCAAGGAAGATTAATGCACTGTTATAGGTAGCAGCTGTAGCTGGTTAAAGGCTAGTTAGGCCAACTGATGGGTACAAATAAAGTACCAGCTTGAGCTCACCAGAAAAGTTACTTTTACTAAGTAACAGACATAAAGATTAAAACTCTTAGTTAAAAAGGGAGTGTTAGATTTTTTAAACTTAGACGGAAACCTTTTAGTAAAGTGAGGAATTAAGCTGCTGCATTGACAAGGCTATTTAATGGAGTGCTGAAATTTGTCTGGCTACAGTTCAGGCCACCCAGTTAGTTCAATGTATAACAATCTTCTGTTAGGTATAAGTTCACTAAAGTGCCCGGAAAGCAAGCAGAGTAAGAGTGGCTATTGTGAACTTCTGTATATTAGTAAAGAACATTATCCTATTAATGCTGACAGAGCAAATTACACTGTGGTTCTTATCACAGCTGCAGCACTAGCTGTGAGCTTCCTTGTCCTTTCATGCTAATGGTCGATAGTGCTTAAAAGACAGGCTGTACATGGTAACTTAATTGCTGTACAGAGTTTTCAGTGCCATGATTAAGCATATAAAAATGACAGAAAATGTATTTAGGTGAAAAAGAACTGCAAAAACCTGCTTTTCGTCTGGAAATATTTTCTCACATATAATTTTCTTTCAGTTTCAGAGCTGTAGACAGTCATGATTCAGCCTACCCACAGTGTCACTCTCAATTATCTGACTGCTGGTAGGCATTAATTAATTAATTAATCAATGCAAATGGAAGTCAAGAGTATAATGCTCTTAACAAGGAACACAAAACATGAGCCTATACGAAAAGTGAGTGCTGTGCAAAAGTTTCATCAGTCAGCATGTGCAAGAGTTATGTTCTCAGGATATCTATTAAATTAGAAGCAATTACTAACTCTACAGTAATGAGTGCAAGTTAGCTGATGACAACAGTTAGTCTGGTAAAATAGTAATGACAATCACATCATCTCATAGAAGTACAGCACGATTACTAAGTTCGAGGTAAAATACCTTGAAACAAATACAAATAAGTGAATTAATCAAATAAATATTAAATAAAAAAATGATAAACGAATAGCAACAACTTTTATGCCAGCATGCTGTCTAGGAAGACTCTGAGATTCCACAACAAAGATGTAAATTCCAGGCTACTGCCCATTAGAAAAAAAAATAAAACAAAACAAAAGAAAACAAAGCAAAAAACAATAAACAAAAGTGGGCAAATAAAGAACATGGGATGTTCAAAAGGACAATGACATGCACCAGAGTCTCACTGTTTTCTTGTATTCAGCTTGACTCTAAATTGACTCTAAGTTGACCAGTTTAACTCTGATCATAGGCAGTCCTCAAAAAGTCAAAAATCAAACACAGAATCCTGAGAAAATGAGATATTGTTTTGGTTACCATTCATTACGCACACCTTTTCTTAATGAGTAATCTGTTTGTAGGAGCATTTACAAAGTAAATAGAGGTTCCAAAATCAAATCCTGCATTATTACACAGGTCAGTGAGAGTGTGTGAGAAGTTTATATCTAAAATGACCCACTGAGAGTGCCCTGCAAGGGTAAGAGACAAACTGAGTGTGAAATATGTCAGGCAACCCACAGTGAGAATGCAAGAAAACAAGCAAGTTCCCATCACCCACAGTGTTATATACCACCTTGAGATTATAGAAAAACAAGATGGAATAAAATCAGTGATCCTTTACCATCAAGGGATCATTCAAGAGCCTTAAAAGGAAACTCTTATTATTATTTCTGGACTAAAAAGGGGATTGTCGAGGATCATGAATGCCATGAAACATTAACAGAACTTCACAAGGCCATAAAACACCTCATTGGTGATCACAGTTGTCCAGATTTGAAGGGCAGAGGGATGATGACTTCTTCAACAAAGGGTACTCTACCAAAAATTCAAGACACAATGATGCAAAACTGCGAAGAAGCAAATGTGATTCACTATAAATAATGCTAAATGCAATATACTGTTTCACATTAAACTCATTTTTTTACAGGGGGTATGCTCTTTTGCATCTCTGTGTGGAATACTGTACCCCCATACAATGACTACTTGGGTCTATATTACTGTGTCGAAAGACATGTTCCCTGAACACGTCTTAGTCGACACAGAAACATCGACCTGTTAAAATCCTGAATGGCCGAGTCAGAAAATGTATTCCCATGGGAAAAAAAAAAATTGCTTGGCTGTCATCAGAAATTTGCCCTTTCCCCCACTGTAGTGTGATCTCAAAGTTGGCATATCTAGTTAGGGGAGGTGTGAGAGGTGAAGTATCCTATGTTGTAGGGTTTAGAAAGTGTAGGTTTTTAGGTTTTTTTTGTGTATGGCTGAGCAATTTTTTTCCCTGGCAAAAAATTTGCTGACTCAGATGTTTGGGATTTTAACAGGTCTATATTTTCATGTCGATTAAGACGTGTTCGGCGAACATGTCTTTCGACATGATGATATAGAACCAAAAACTTATATACACTAACTCCAAGATTGCTGTACCTTAGAAAAAATATAATTCTCTGGGAAACAATAGTTTTAGACTTATATATATTTCTTTAATCTCACATAAATTTCAGAAGTTCCAAGGACTGGGATTGCAGTCCTTGAACTTTCAACTGGAACCTCAGCAGAAGAATAATTAATGCCTCCTATAATACAACTGGAATTTTCTCTGGTGCAAAGACTCCCTCACTGTTCACAAATTCACGTGCTAAGAATCTGCAGGCATGTTAAGAGAAGCTTGGCATGGGCAGCATTCAGTTTATGGAGTACAGTACAGAGAAGTGAAGCTATATCCCTGGTCTTCTCATGTGACCAAATTCCAGTCAACAAAAATCAAAGGTTCCAATACTTCACCATTGCTAGATTTACTAGTAACACACCTTGAGAGAGAAAGGCTTACACTGGAAACCATATCTATAAAACTCCCCAACTTCTTCATATTAAGTGAAAGAAAACTCTTCATAGGTCTGTACAGAGACTGAACTGCACCAACTACCCATATGAAATAAGCTTACCTAAATAATTAGATGTGTGAGAAATTTCACTGATTAACAATTAACAAAATTGTCTTCCTGCATAGATTCATAGATTCATAGATTAGTACTAGGCTAACTGCCCGTTTGAGCCATTTTTTAAGCCTAGCCAATTATCCCCTGTGAGATTCAAACCCTGTACCTTGTGTTTGTAAGGCAAACACCTTAACCATTACTTATGAATGTCATGCTGCAAAGAGGTCATTCAAGTTTTCCTCAAGTCAGCTAGGGCGGCGCAGTTGTGCAATGGTTAACATTGTTGCATGATACTTATGAATGTCATGCTGCAAAGAGGTCATTCAAGCTAAGTTTTCCTCAAGTCAGCTAGGGCGGCGCAGTTGTGCAACGGTTAACATTGTTGCCTGCCAGCAAGAGGTTCTCTGGTTTGATTCTCAGCTGGGGGTTTCTTCTGTGTGGAGTCTGCATGTCCTCCCACTGTTCATGTGAGTTTTCTCTGGGTACTCTGGTTTTCTCCCACATTCCAAAGATATGCGTCTGGAGTGTTTCTCCCTGGACCTCTGTTAAAAAAGGGCTCTGTCCTAGTTGGACTTCCAGATCAACAAATGTTAAATAAATAAATAGACTCCTCCAAATGTACTCTGACCTTCATTTGACCCTCTGCTGCTCATGAAGATCATGACTATGGCACCATTTGTAAGACTGAGTAGGGAATGGAAATTTTATCATCTGCACTGCAGTCCAATTTCAGGTGATTTTCTTCAGGAATAAGTTAATTATTTATGAAAACCTTATACTAAGTCTTTTCCGTATTGTGCAGCCTTACTGGGTGGTGGACTAGGAGGTAAATGACCAGGCCAGGCTCATACCATAGTGCTCATTCTATGTCAAGGTTAGATACAACCAAGACCAAAATATGTAAACCCCATAGCAATACCAAAACAACCCCATAGCAATACCAAAACTCTCTCAGTATGGAGTTTCATCAACAAAGCAGAAGTAAAGTGTCAAAATATACGCCAAGTAGTGCAGCAAGCCTGGAATTTGATAATTTCTCTGAGACATAACTTTATCTAGCATTATATTATAGTAATGGCATTTTAAAGTAATCTTTTTGGGTACAGTCCTTTCTAAATAATTCTGTTGTTCCCAAGTTGTTTTCTTTCTATGCAAGTAGCTTATTGAGGTGTAATAAGGTGAGCTCACATATCAGTAACTAGCACCTTAACCACTATATCAGTAACTAGCACCTTAACCACTATATCAGTAACTAGCACCTTAACCACTATATCAGTAACTAGCACCTTAACCACTATATCACTAACTAGCACCTTAACCACTATATCAGTAACTAGCACCTTAACCACTATTTTGCAACTAATGGCTATAAAATGTCAAAACTCACCTTCTGTTAAACTAACAACCATTTGCCTACATATGGAAATTGTTTAAAGAGCTTGGTTTGCACCATAACCTTCCTAACCCTGCCTTTAACTTATATTGAGAAATAGTTGTATCTATCCTAATAGTGCGACATGGCCACATAAACAATGCATTAGATTAATATATATAGTAGTTCTATTTAAGTATGTATCAGTCTGAAATGATTTGCAAAAGTACCTAGTTCCCATTTCCCCACAAACAGATGTATAAATCTCTATAGCAACATTTTATATTGTGACCTGTTTTCCTTCAAAACTAAAAATCAAGGAAAGCCCTCTGCTAAGAACTTAATTTAAAGGTGATTTAAATGATGTTTCAGTACCGCTTTGGTATGTACCTGATCAGGCACATGCAACAACTGGAGTGTCCACAGATGATCCTCACAAAAAAAATACAAGGCACAAACAACTTGTCCTAAGTGGGCTAGTTCAAAGCCCTATCCCTGTACTAGGTCTCCTACAGAATGCGGGGAGGGGATCTGTGCCTGGCCTTCAAACCATCATCTCATCCCATGATGATGGACCTGTTGCACATCCATAAGACAAGTAGCACCAGAATTATCTGATCTAAGGACCCAAGGCTCATCTACAACATAAACAGGACATGCTGGAGGGACAGGCAAGTGCCTCAGAGGTTACTACTTCTCTGGGCTTCACAGCCATGTGAAGCCGAGTTCTTCCCTAACCCAATTCAAGTGTAACCTGGACCAGTGGATATAGAATTGGAACTTTACCCCTGCCCTAATACCTATGTTTTAGTAGAGAGTGGCAGCTTGTAATTGCTAGACCACCCACTCCCAAGCCTACATATACCCTTTAAAATAACTGTAGGATATCAAAATTTGTCAGATACATTTGGGAAACATAAATTAGCATAAAAAGGCCCTCCTGTAATCATTAGCCTTGTAATCACCTATGAATTCATAAATGTATTTCCCAGCAAAACAGAACTTAAGTAGTATCTGTTCAATGTGGGAAAAATGGCTAGAGAAAAATAAGCCCCGGTATCTTGGCAGTATGGGGTGGAACCATAATTAAAGCAAGTGATTTGAAATTATTATCTAATCCAGTCCAGGTTTCCTATGGAGGTCTTGGGAGTAAAGCTCAACAATTACTATTACAGTATAGTAGTAGTAACAGTACAGTAACAGTAACAGTACAGTAATAGTAATTGTACACTGATAGTACTGTACAGTGATAATAATACATCCATAGTAAATGCACAGTAATAGTAATTATATAGTAATAGTTACAGTTCAGTATGTGTAACAAAACAGTAAGAGTAACTGTATAGTGATAGTAACAGTACTGTAATAGTAACAGTACAGTGATAGTACAGTATAGTGACAGTAACAATACAGTAATAGTAAATGTACAGTAATAGTTACAGTACAGCAACTGCAACAAAACAGTAAGAGTAACTGTATAGTGATAGTAACCGTATTGTAATAGCAACTCTAGAATTGATAGTAACTGTACAACAATAGTTATAGTGCAATAATCATAGCAGTACAGTAATAGTAATTGCACAGTGTTAGCATTATACAGTGGTAGCAACATTACAGTAAGAGCAACTGTATAGTAATAGTACAGTAATAGTTGCAGTACAATAATCATAACAGTACAGTAAGAGTATGTGTACAGTAATACTAATGGTGCAGTGATAGTAACAGTACAGTAATAGTAACTATACATTAACACTAACTAGACAGTAATAGTTACAGTACAGTAATCATAACAGTACAGTAATAGTAACTGAATAGTAATAGTAGCAGTAAATTGTACATTTATGTTGTTTTTCATAAGGCATTATATACTAAACAGTATGATAATTAAATACATTCACATATATCATCTTTTCAGTTTTGCAAAAATAATTCTATCAATTACTTAGTCAATGCAAACATTTTTATAGGTAAGGGAAAGTAAGAAAGTAGTGGTCTATGAAAAATAGGATGCTCCAGAGAGAACCATGAATGAGTGAATGAGGGAAAGCACCCTTTGGTTATAAATAAAGGTAAGAGGATGGTTAGGAAGATTAAACATGAAGAGAAGAATAAATGTAAACACAGTGTAATAATATAAGAAGCAATGCAATGCATATTAAGGAAAGAGAATCCTACCAACACAATTCACCAGATACAGCAAATGCTATCCTTCAACACACTAAGAGATTGCTTTACAGGAGCCTGACAGCAGATGGTCAGTCAAAATCATACAGACTATACACTTTGTAGACAAAGATGGAAGAACTCTATATGGTCAACAAAACAAGACTGGATTAGACCATAAGCTTCTTATTTCAAAGTTAAGAATTAAATTAAATTACATTAAATTAAAATAAGGAAACCAAGAAAAAACATGTAGGCCAGTGCGATACCAAGTTCAACGATATTCGAACAGAATCATGTAGTGGAGGTGAAGTACAGATTTAAGGAATTAGGCCTAATGGATACAGGTCCTGAAGACCTATGGAAGAAATTCAAGATATTTTCCAGGACATGGCATCAGAAATATTCCAAGCATAAAGGATACAAGACAGCAAAATGGTTTTCTGTGGAGGCTTTAGAAGTGGCCAACAAAAGAAGAAGAGCAAAAAGTAACGGAGAGAGGAAAATAATACAGCAAACTAAATTTAAAGTTTCAGAGAAAAGCAAGTTGAGTTAAGGCATATTTAAGTCAGGAGTGCAAAGAACTGAAGCAGGACAATAGAAAGAGAAATACAACATATCTAGGGAAGAACATGCTGATATTATGGAAAACTTCCAGGTAAAAATGGGCATGAACAAAAGACAAAGATGAGAGGGACGGGCGTAAGAGTTAATAACAACATATGGCTCAGCAACTTTTCAGGTGATACCAACATTAGGGCACTTTTGAATTTGGCAACACACCAGGATAAACTACAAGAGTGTTTGAATGCTTTGTATTTGTTGTCATTCAGGATCATGTGGAATTCAATGCAGTAAAACAAAGATGGTGCATTTTAGTAGCAATAATCCTAGTTACCATATGCTATTCACCATGAAATGTTCATGGTTGAAGAGGGCATTAGGGATTGGGGTATCAAAGTTGAATACTGGCTTAAACATGATGGTAACAATGTCTTAATACTAATTAGGAAGTGGTGTTCACCTATAATGAGCACACCGCATAACTTAATTACAACGGGAATACTACATAATGTAATTATAATGGGCAAACCACATAATGTAATTATAATGGGCACACGACATAATGTGATTATAATGGGCATACCGCACAATGTAATTATAATGGGCACACTGCATAATGTTATTAGAATGGGCACACCGCATAATGTAATTATAACGGGAACACAGTGTAATGTAATTATAATGGGCACAGCGCATAATGTAATTATAATGGGAATACCGCATAACATAATTACAATGGGCATACCGCACAATGTAACTATAATGGGAACACGGCATAATGTGATTATAATGGGCATACCGCATAATGTGATTATAATGGCACACTGCATAATGTTATTAAAATGGGCACACCGCATAATGTATTTATAACGGGAACATAGTGTAATGTAATTATAATGGGCACACTGCAGAATGTAATTATACTGGACATACCGCATAATGTAATTAAAATGGGCACACAACAAAACACAATTACAATGGGCATAACATAATGTAATTATAATACACACACTGCATAATGTAATTATAATGGGCATGCCGCATAATGTAATTATAATGGGCATACTGCATAATGTAATTATAATGGGCATACCGCATAATGCAATTATAATGGGCACACAGCATAATGTAATTATAATGGACATACTGCAGAATGTAATTATAATGGGGACACCGCATAATGTAATTATAATGGGCACACTGCATAATGTAATTATAATGGGGACACCGCATAATGTAATTATAATGGGCACACTGCATAATGTAATTATAATGGACATACTGCAGAATGTAATTATAATGGGGACACCGCATAATGTAATTATAATGGGCACACTGCATAATGTAATTATAATGGGCACACTGCATAATGTAATTATAATGGGCACACTGCATAATGTAATTATAATGGACATACTGCAGAATGTAATTATAATGGGGACACCGCATAATGTAATTATAATGGGCACACTGCATAATGTAATTATAATGGGGACACCGCATAATGCAATTATAATGGGCACACAGCATAATGTAATTATAATGGACATACTGCAGAATGTAATTATACTGGACATACCGCATAATGTAATTAAAATGGGCACACAACAAAACACAATTACAATGGGCATAACATAATGTAATTATAATACACACACTGCATAATGTAATTATAATGGGCATGCCACATAATGTAATTATAATGGGCATACTGCATAATGTAATTATAATGGGCATACCGCATAATGCAATTATAATGGGCACACAGCATAATGTAATTATAATGGACATACTGCAGAATGTAATTATAATGGGGACACCGCATAATGTAATTATAATGGGCACACTGCATAATGTAATTATAATGGGGACACCGCATAATGTAATTATAATGGGCACACTGCATAATGTAATTATAATGGACATACTGCAGAATGTAATTATAATGGGGACACCGCATAATGTAATTATAATGGGCACACTGCATAATGTAATTATAATGGGCACACTGCATAATGTAATTATAATGGGGACACCGCATAATGTAATTATAATGGGCACACTGCATAATGTAATTATAATGGGCACACTGCATAATGTAATTATAATGGGTACACTGCATAATGTAATTATAATGGACTTACAGCATAATGTAATTATAATGGGCATGCCGCATAATGTAATTATAATGGGCACACTGTATAATATAATTATAATGGGCACACCGCATAATGTAATTATAATGGGCACACTGTATAATATAATTATAATGGGCATACCGCATAATGCAATTATAATGGGCACACAGCATAATGTAATTATAATGGACATACTGCAGAATGTAATTATAATGGGGACACCGCATAATGTAATTATAATGGGCACACTGCATAATGTAATTATAATGGGCACACTGCATAATGTAATTATAATGGGCATACCGCATAATTTAATTATAATTGGCACACCGCATAATGCAATTATAATGGGCACACTGCATAATGTAATTATAATGGGCATACCACATAATGTAATTATAATGGGCATACCGCATAATGTAATTATAATGGGCATATCGTATAAAGTAATTATAATGGACATCCCACATAATGTGATTATAATGGGCACAAGATATAATGTAATTATAATGGACACACCACATGATGTAATTATAATGGACTTACAGCATAATGTAATTATAATGGGCATACTGCATAATGTAATTATAATGGGCACAAAGTATAATGTAATTATAATGGGCATACCGCATAATGTAATTAGAATGGGCATATCGTATAAAGTAATTATAATGGACATCCCACATAATGTGATTATAATGGGCACAAGATATAATGTAATTATAATGGGCATACCACATAATGTAATTATAATGGACACACTGCATAATGTAATTATAATGGACACACCACATAATGTAATTATAATGGGCATACCGCATAATGAGAATATAATGGGCATACCGCTTAATATAATTATAATGGGCATAACGCATAATGTAATTATAATGGGCATACTGCATAATGTAATTATAATGGGCATACTGCATAATGTAATTATAATGGGCATACCGCATAATGTAATTATAATGGGCACAATGCATAAGGTAATTATAATGGGACCACTGCATAATGTAATTACAATGGGCACACCGCATAATGTAATTTTAATGGGCACACCACATAACATAAGAATGGGTAAACCACATAATGTAATTATAATGGGCTTACCGCATAGTGTAATTATAATGGGCTTACCGCATAGTGTAATTATAATGGGCATAGGGCATAATGTAATTATAATGGGCACACTGAATAATGTAATTATAATGGGCACACCACATAATGTATTTATAATGGGCACACCATATACTGTAATTATAATGGGCATACCGCATAATGTAATTATAATCTGCATACCTCATAATGTAATTATAATGGGCACACGGAGTAACATAATTACAATGGGCACTCTGCATAATGTAATTATAATGGGCATACCACATAATGTAATTATAATGGACATACTGTATAACGTAATTTAAATGGGCACTCTGCATAATGTAATTATAATGGACATACTGCATAACATAATTAAAATGGGCATACCGCATAATGTAATTATAATGGACATACCGCAGAATGTAATTATAACCGTCATACCGCAGAATGTAATTATAATGGGCATACTGCATAATGTAATTATTATGGCCATATCGCATATTGTTATTATAATGGGCACACCGCATAATGTAATTACAATGGGCACACCGCATAATGTAATTATCATGGGCACACTGCATAATGTAATTATAATGGGCACTCTGCATTAAGTAATTATAATGGGCACACTGCATAATTTAATTATAATGGGCATACCGCATAATGTAATTTCAATAGGCACACTGCATAATTTAATCATAATGGGTACTCCGCATACCATAATAACAATATGCAAACCGCATAATGTAATTATAATAGGCTTACAGCATTAAGTAATTATTATGGGCACACCGCATAATGTAATTATAATGGGCACACGGCATAATGTAATTATAATGGGCACACCGCATAATGTAATTATAATGAGTATACCGCATAATGTAATTATAATGGGCACACCACATGATGTAATTATAATGGGCATACTGCATAATGTAATTATAATGGACTTACAGCATAATGTAATTATAATGGGCACACTGAATAATGTAATTATAATGGGCACACTGTATAATGTAATTATAATGAGCATACCGCATAATGTAATTATAATGGGCGCACTGTATAATGTAATTATAATGAGCATACCGCATAATGTAATTATAATGGGCATACCTCATTAGGTAATTATAATGAGCATACCACATAATGTAATTATAATGGGCACACTGCATAATGTAATTATAATGGGCACACCACATAATGTAATTATAATGGGCATACCGCATAATGTAATTATAATGGGCACACCACATGATGTAATTATAATGGGCACACTGCATAATGTAATTATAATGGGCACACTGCATAATGTGATTATAATGAACATATCACATAATGTAATTAAAATGGGCACACAGCTAATGTGATTATAATGGGAATACCGCATAATGTGAATATAATGGGCACACTGCATAATGTAATTATAATGAGTATATCACATAATGTAATTATAATGGGCACACTGCATAATGTAATTATAATGGGGACACCGCATAATGTAATTATAATGGGCATACTGCATAATGTAATTATGATGGGCATACCACATTAGGTAATTATAATGGACATACCGCATAATGTAATTATAATGGGCACACCGCATAATGTAATTATAATGGGCACACTGAATAATGTAATTATGATGGGCATTTCGCATAATGTAGTTATAATGTGCATACAGCATAATATGATTACAATGGGCATACTGCATAATGTAATTATAATGGGCTTACAGCATAATGTAATTATAATGGGCACACCACATGATGTAATTATAATGGACTTACAGCATAATGTAATTATAATGGGCATACCACATTAGGTAATTATAATGGACATACAGCATAATGTAATTATGATGGGCATACCACATTAGGTAATTATAATGGACATACAGCATAATGTAATTATAATGGGCACACTGCATAATGTAATTATGATGGGCACACTGAATAATGTAATTATAATGGGCATACCGCATAACATAATTACAATGGGCATGCTGCATAATGTAATTATGATGGGCACATTGCATGATGTAATTATAATGGGCACAATGCATAAGGTAATTATAATGGGCATACTGCATAATGTAATTATAATTGGCACACTGCATGATGTAATTATAATGGGCGCACTGCATAATGTAATTATAATGGGCATACAGCATAATGTAATTACAATGGGCGCACTGTATAATGTAATTATAATGGGCACACCGCATAATGTAATTCTAATGGGCATACCGCATAACATAATTACAATGGGGACACATAAAATGTAATTATAATGGGCATACCACATAATGTAATTATAATGGGAAGACATAATGCAATTATAATGGGCACACCGCATAATGTAATTCTAATGGGCATACCGCATAACATAATTACAATGGGGACACCGCAAAATGTAATTATAATGGGCATACCACATAATGTAATTATAATGGGAAGACCGCATAATGTAATTATAATGGGCATACCACATAATGTAATTATAATGGGCACACTGCATAATGTAATTATAATGGGAAGACCGCATAATGTAATTATAATGGGCATACCACATAATGTAATTATAATGGGCACAATGCATAATGTAATTATAATGGGCACACTGCATGATGTAATTATAATGGGCGCACTGCATAATGTAATTATAATGGGCATACAGCATAATGTAATTACAATGGGCGCACTGTATAATGTAATTATGATGGGCATACCGCATAATGTAATTATAATGGGCATACCGCATAATGTAATTATAATGGACATACCGCAGAATGTAATTATAATAGGCATACTGCATAATGTAATTAGAATGGTTACACTGCATAATGTAATTATAATGGGCATACCGCATAACATAATTACAATGGGAATACCGCATAATGTAATTATTATGGGCTTACGGCATAATGTAATTATAATGGGCACTCTGCATTAAGTAATTATAATGGGCACACTGCATAATTTAATTATAATGGGCATACCACATAATGTAATTTCAATAGGCACACTGCATAATTTAATCATAATGGGTACTCCGCATACCATAATAACAATATGCAAACCGCATAATGTAATTATAATAGGCTTACAGCATTAAGTAATTATTATGGGCACACCGCATAATGTAATTATAATGGGCACACTGCATAATGTAATTATAATGGGCACACTGAATAATGTAATTATAATGGGCACACCGCATAATGTAATTATAATGGGCACACCACATGATGTAATTATAATGGACTTACAGCATAATGTAATTATAATGGGCATACTGCATAATGTAATTATGATGGGCATACCACATAACATAATTAAAATGGGCATACTGCATAATGTAATTATGATGGGCACACGGCATAATGTAATTATAATGGGCACACTGCATAAGGTAATTATAATGGGCACACGGCATAATGTAATTATAATGGGCATACTGCATAATGTAATTATAATGGGCACACTGAATAATGTAATTATAATGGGCACACTGCAGAATGTAATTATACTGGACATACCGCATGATGTAATTATGATGGGCATACCACATAACATAATTAAAATGGGCATACTGCATAATGTAATTATGATGGGCACACGGCATAATGTAATTATAATGGGCACACTGTATAATGTAATTATAATGGGCACACTGCAGAATGTAATTATACTGGACATACCGCATAATGTAATTAAAATGGGCACACAACAAAACACAATTACAATGGGCATAACATAATGTAATTATAATACACACACTGCATAATGTAATTATAATGGGCATGCCGCATAATGTAATTATAATGGGCACACTGTATAATATAATTATAATGGGCATACCGCATAATGCAATTATAATGGGCACACAGCATAATGTAATTATAATGGACATACCACAGAATGTAATTATAATGGGGACACCGCATAATGTAATTATAATGGGCACACTGCATAATGTAATTATAATGGGCACACCGCATAATGTAATTATAATGGGCATACCGCATAATTTAATTATAATTGGCACACCGCATAATGTAATTATAATGGGCACACCGCATAATGTAATTATAATGGGCACACCACATGATGTAATTATAATGGACTTACAGCATAATGTAATTATAATGGGCACACTGCATAATGTAATTATGATGGGCATACTGCATAATGTAATTATGATGGGCACACTGCATAATGTAATTATAATGGGCACACTGCATAATGTAATTATAATGGACATACTGCAGAATGTAATTATAATGGGGACACCGCATAATGTAATTATAATGGGCACACTGCATAATGTAATTATAATGGGCACACCACATGATGTAATTATAATGGGCACACTGCATAATGTAATTATAATGGGCATACCGCATAATGTAATTATAATGGGGACACCGCATAATGTAATTATAATGGGCATACCGCATAATTTAATTATAATTGGCACACCGCATAATGTAATTATAATGGGCACACCGCATAATGCAATTATAATGGGCACACTGCATAATGTAATTATAATGGGCACACCACATGATGTAATTATAATGGGCACACTGCATAATGTAATTATAATGGGCATACCGCATAATTTAATTATAATTGGCACACCGCATAATGTAATTATAATGGGCATACTGCATAATGTAATTATAATGGGCTTACAGCATAATGTAATTATAATGGGCACACAGCATAATGTAATTATAATGGACATACTGCAGAATGTAATTATAATGGGGACACCGCATAATGTAATTATAATGGGCACACTGCATAATGTAATTATAATGGGCATACCGCATAATGTAATTATAATGGGCGCACCGCATAATGTAATTATAATGGGCACACTGAATAATGTAATTATAATGGGCATACCGCATAACATAATTACAATGGGCATGCTGCATAATGTAATTATGATGGGCACATTGCATGATGTAATTATAATGGGCACAATGCATAAGGTAATTATAATGGGCATACTGCATAATGTAATTATAATTGGCACACTGCATGATGTAATTATAATGGGCGCACTGCATAATGTAATTATAATGGGCATACAGCATAATGTAATTACAATGGGCGCACTGTATAATGTAATTATAATGGGCATACCGCATAATGTAATTCTAATGGGCATACCGCATAACATAATTACAATGGGGACACCGCAAAATGTAATTATAATGGGCATACCACATAATGTAATTATAATGGGAAGACCGCATAATGTAATTATAATGGGCATACCACATGATGTAATTATAATGGGGACACTGCATAATGCAATTATAATGGGCACACGGCATAATGTAATTATAATGGACATACCGCATAATGTAATTATAATGGGCACACTGCATAATGTAATTATAATGGGCACACTGCATAATGTAATTATAATGGGCATACTGCATAATGTAATTATAATGAGCATACCGCATAATGTAATTATAATGGGCGCACTGTATAATGTAATTATAATGGGCACACCGCATAATGTAATTCTAATGGGAAGACCGCATAATGTAATTATAATGGGCATACAGCATAATGTAATTATAATGGGCACACTGCATAATGTAATTATAATGGGCATACAGCATAATGTAATTACAATGGGCGCACTGCATAATGTAATTATAATGGGCACACCGCATAATGTAATTCTAATGGGCATACCGCATAACATAATTACAATGGGGACACCGCAAAATGTAATTATAATGGGCATACCACATAATGTAATTATAATGGGAAGACCGCATAATGTAATTATAATGGGCACACTGCATGATGTAATTATAATGGGCACACCACATGATGTAATTATAATGGGCATACAGCATAATGTAATTATAATGGGCACACTGCATAATGTAATTATAATGGACATACTGCATAATGTAATTATAATGGACACACCACATGATGTAATTATAATGGACTTACAGCATAATGTAATTATAATGGGCACACTGCATAACATAATTACAATGGGCATACTGCATAATGTAATTATGATGGGCACACCACATGATGTAATTATAATGGACTTACAGCATAATGTAATTATAATGGACACACCGCATAATGTAATTATAATGGGCACACCACATGATGTAATTATAATGGACTTACAGCATAATGTAATTATAATGGGCATACTGCATAATGTAATTATGATGGGCATACCACATAACATAATTAAAATGGGCATACTGCATAATGTAATTATGATGGGCACACGGCATAATGTAATTATAATGGGCACACTGCATAAGGTAATTATAATGGGCACAATGCATAAGGTAATTATAATGGGCACACGGCATAATGTAATTATAATGGGCACACTGCAGAATGTAATTATACTGGACATACCGCATAATGTAATTAAAATGGGCACACAACAAAACACAATTACAATGGGCATAACATAATGTAATTATAATACACACACTGCATAATGTAATTATAATGGGCATGCCGCATAATGTAATTATAATGGGCACACTGTATAATATAATTATAATGGGCATACCGCATAATGCAATTATAATGGGCACACAGCATAATGTAATTATAATGGACTTACAGCATAATGTAATTATAATGGACTTACAGCATAATGTAATTATAATGGGCGCACTGAATAATGTAATTATAATGGGCACACTGCAGAATGTAATTATACTGGACATACCGCATAATGTAATTAAAATGGGCACACAACAAAACACAATTACAATGGGCATAACATAATGTAATTATAATACACACACTGCATAATGTAATTATAATGGGCATGCCGCATAATGTAATTATAATGGGCACACTGTATAATATAATTATAATGGGCATACCGCATAATGCAATTATAATGGGCACACAGCATAATGTAATTATAATGGACATACCACAGAATGTAATTATAATGGGGACACCGCATAATGTAATTATAATGGGCACACTGCATAATGTAATTATAATGGGCACACCGCATAATGTAATTATAATGGGCATACCGCATAATTTAATTATAATTGGCACACCGCATAATGTAATTATAATGGGCACACCGCATAATGTAATTATAATGGGCACACCACATGATGTAATTATAATGGACTTACAGCATAATGTAATTATAATGGGCACACTGCATAATGTAATTATAATGGGCATGCCGCATAATGTAATTATAATGGGCACACTGTATAATATAATTATAATGGGCATACCGCATAATGCAATTATAATGGGCACACAGCATAATGTAATTATAATGGACATACTGCAGAATGTAATTATAATGGGGACACCGCATAATGTAATTATAATGGGCACACTGCATAATGTAATTATAATGGGGACACCGCATAATGTAATTATAATGGGCACACTGCATAATGTAATTATAATGGGCACACTGCATAATGTAATTATAATGGGCACACCGCATAATGTAATTATAATGGGTACACTGCATAATGTAATTATAATGGACTTACAGCATAATGTAATTATAATGGGCACACTGCATAATGTAATTATAATGGGCATACTGCATAATTTAATTATAATTGGCATACCGCATAATGTAATTATAATGGGCGCACTGCATAATGTAATTATAATGGGCATACCGCATAATGTAATTATAATGGGCACACTGAATAATGTAATTATAATGGGCATACCGCATAACATAATTACAATGGGCATGCTGCATAATGTAATTATGATGGGCACATTGCATGATGTAATTATAATGGGCACAATGCATAAGGTAATTATAATGGGCATACTGCATAATGTAATTATAATTGGCACACTGCATGATGTAATTATAATGGGCGCACTGCATAATGTAATTATAATGGGCATACAGCATAATGTAATTACAATGGGCGCACTGTATAATGTAATTATAATGGGCACACCGCATAATGTAATTCTAATGGGCATACCGCATAACATAATTACAATGGGGACACCGCAAAATGTAATTATAATGGGCATACCACATAATGTAATTATAATGGGAAGACCGCATAATGCAATTATAATGGGCACACCGCATAATGTAATTCTAATGGGCATACCGCATAACATAATTACAATGGGGACACCGCAAAATGTAATTATAATGGGCATACCACATAATGTAATTATAATGGGAAGACCGCATAATGTAATTATAATGGGCACACTGAATAATGTAATTACAATGGGCACAATGCATAAGGTAATTCTAATGGGCATACCGCATAACATAATTACAATGGGGACACCGCAAAATGTAATTATAATGGGCATACCACATAATGTAATTATAATGGGAAGACCGCATAATGTAATTATAATGGGCATACCACATAATGTAATTATAATGGGCACACTGCATAATGTAATTATAATGGGAAGACCGCATAATGTAATTATAATGGGCACACTGCATGATGTAATTATAATGGGCGCACTGCATAATGTAATTATAATGGGCATACAGCATAATGTAATTACAATGGGCACACTGTATAATGTAATTATGATGGGCATACCGCATAATGTAATTATAATGGGCATACCGCATAATGTAATTATAATGGGAAGACCGCATAATGTAATTATAATGGGCATACCACATAATGTAATTATAATGGGCATACCACATAATGTAATTACAATGGGCACAATGCATAATGCAATTATAATGGGCACACGGCATAATGTAATTATAATGGGCATACCGCATAATGTAATTATAATGGGAAGACCGCATAATGTAATTATAATGGGCATACCACATAATGTAATTATAATGGGCACAATGCATAATGCAATTATAATGGGCACACGGCATAATGTAATTATAATGGACATACCACATAATGTAATTATAATGGGCATACTGCATAATGTAATTAAAATGGGCACACAGCTAATGTGATTATAATGGGAATACCGCATAATGTGAATATAATGGACACCCCGCATAATGTAATTCTAATGGGCGCACTGTATAATGTAATTATAATGGGCATACTGCATAATGTAATTATAATGGGCATACCACATTAGGTAATTATAATGGACATACCGCATAATGTAATTATAATGGGCACACCACATGATGTAATTATAATGGGCACACTGCATAATGTGATTATAATGAACATATCACATAATGTAATTAAAATGGGCACACAGCTAATGTGATTATAATGGGAATACCGCATAATGTGAATATAATGGGCACACTGCATAATGTAATTATAATGAGTATATCACATAATGTAATTATAATGGGCACACTGCATAATGTAATTATAATGGGCACACCGCATAATGTAATTATAATGGGCACACTGCATAATGTAATTATAATGGGCACACTGAATAATGTAATTATAATGGGCATACCGCATAACATAATTACAATGGGCATGCTGCATAATGTAATTATGATGGGCACATTGCATAATGTAATTATAATGAGTATATAACATAATGTAATTATAATGGGCACATAGCATGATGTAATTATAAGGGGTCACAGAATAATGATATCATAATGGGCTCATGCCATGATGTAATTATAATGGGCACATGGCATCATGTGATTATAATTGGCACACAGCATAATGTGATTATAATGGGCACACAACATGATGTAATTATAATGGGCACACCACATAATGTAATTATAACCGTCATACCACATAATGTAATTATTATGGGCACACCACATAATGTAATTATAATGGGCACACTGCATAATGCAATTATAATGGGCACACCACATAATGTAATTATAATGGGCACACTGCATAATGTAATTATAATGGACTTACAGCATAATGTAATTATAATGGGCACACTGCATAATGTAATTGTAATGGACATACCGCTTAACATAATTACAAAGGGCACACCGTATAATGTAATTATAATGGGCACACTGCAATATGTAATTATAATGGGCATACCGCATAAAGTAATTATAATGGGCAGACCGCATAATGTAATTCTAATGGGCATACAGAATAATGTAATTATAATGGACACACCGCGTAATGTAATTATAATACCGCATAACATAATTACAATGGGGACACCGCAAAATGTAATTATAATGGGCATACCGCATAATGAAATTATAATGGGAACACCACATAATGTAATTATAATGGGCATACCGCATAATGTAATTATAATGGGAACACCACATAATGTAATTATAATGGGCATACTGCATAATATAATTATAATGGGCATACCACAGAATGTAATTATAATGGCGGTATCGCATAATGTAATTATAATGGGCACACGGCATGATGTAATTATAATGAGTATATAACATAATGTAATTATAATGGGCACACTGCATAATGTAATTATAATGAGTATATAACATAATGTAATTATAATGGGCACATGGCATGATATAATTATAAGGGGTCACGGAATAATGTAATCATAATGGGCTCATGCCATGATGTAATTATAATGGACACATGAAATGATGTGATTATAATTGGCACACAGCATAATGTGATTATAATGGGCACACAACATGATGTTATTATAATGGGCACACTGCATAATATGATTATAATGGGCACCTGGCATAATGTAATTATAATGGGCACATGTCATAATGTAATTATAATGGGCACATGGCATGATGTAATTATAATGGGTACACTACATAATGTGATTATAATGGGCACATGACATGATATAATTATAATGGCTACATGGCATAATGCGCTTATAATGGGCACATGGCATGATGTAATTATAGTGTCTATATTATATAGTCGAAACTTTAGGTAATCAAATACCTAAAGCTGGATACCTAAACAGCGAAAGCTGTAAAAATTGAACGGCCACTTCTGTGAATTTTTTCATAGGGAAAACATTTGCTTGGCCAGACAAAAAAAAAAAACAACTTTCAAACCCTAATCGAGTGGGGGTTTTCACCCCTAAACCCCACCATGTGGGGGCTATGCACCCCACCCCCCTAACTAAATATACCAACTCCGAGATTGCTCTACAGTGGAGAAAAGGGCAGATTCCTGATAACAGCCAAGCAAAATTTTTCCCTGCGAAAAAATTTGCGGTAGTGGCCATTTGATGTTTACAGCTTTTTCTGTTTAGGTATAGAGCTTTAGGTATTCAGTTACCTAAAATTTTGATTACCTAATATAGACCTGTAATTATAATGGGCACACTGCATAATGTGAATACAATCAGCACACGGCATGATGTAATTATAATGGACACATGGCATAATGTGATTATAACGATCATGCGGCATAATATTATTTATTTATTTGGTTTTGTTAACCAGGAAAGTCCACTGGGCTGGTGTGAACCCATTTTTAAAGGAGGCCCAGGGAGAAAAGCTCCAAAAACAATGTGCATAATAAAGAATTTATTTTGAAAGTTAATAACAGCATTTAACAATATACAAGAGTAATGACATAAGAGTAAGAAATTAACACAGTAACATAGATAATGTATGGCTATATTTTATGGAAGACTTGGATGCTTAGCAAGGTATTCAATATAGCAGACAGATTATAATAATCTACACATATGCTATTTTTTACACACCATGTGAGGCAGGATGAGGCACACTGTGTTGTAATTAATTATGAGGACTCAATAGGGACTGTGAAGAAGAGGATGGGTATATGAGATATGTACTTATAATGGGAACATGGCATAATGTGATTACAAGGTGTACCCAGCATAATATAATTATAATGGGTGTATCGCATAATGCAATTATAATGGACACATGGCATATTGTGATTATAATAGGCACATGGCATGATGTAATTATAATGGGCACATGGCATAATGTGATTATAACAGGCACATGGCATGATGTAATTATAATGGGCACCTGGCATAATGTGATTATAATAGGCACATGGCATGATGTAATTATAATGGGCACATGGCATAATGTGATTATAATAGGCACATGGCATGATGTAATTATAATGGGCACATGGCATAATGTGATTATAAGGTGTACCCAGCATAATATAATTATAATGGGTGTATCGCATAATGCAATTATAATGGGCACATGGCATAATGTAATTATAATAGGCACATGACATGATGTAATTATAATGGGCGCATGGCATAATGTAATTATAACAGGCACATGGCATGATGTAATTATAATGGGCACATGGCATAATGTAATTAAAATGGGCACATGGTATAATGCTATCATAATGGGCACAACATAATGTAATTATAATGGGAACATGGCATGATGCAATTATAGGGTCTATATTATATAGGTGAAACTTTAGGTAATCAAATACCTAAAGCTGAACACCTAAATAGTGAACACTGTAAACATCGAATGGCCACTTTCGCAAATTTTTTCATAGGGAAAAATTTGCTTGGCCGGACAAAAAAAAATGTTCAAACCCTAACTGAGTGGGGGACTTCACCCCCAAACCACACCATGTGGGGGGCTGTGCAGCCCCCCCAACTAAATATAGCAACTCTGAGATCGCTCTATAGTGGACAAAAGGATAGATTCCTGATAAATGTCAACTAATTTTTTTCCCTATGAAAAAAGTCGCTGTAGCGGCCATTTGATGTTTACAGCTTTCTCTGTTTAGGTGTCGAGCTTTAGGTTTTCGATTACCTAAAGTTTTGATTACGTAGTATAGACCCAAAATTATAATGGGCACACTGCATAATGTGAATACAATCAGCACACAGCATGATGTAATTATAATGGGCACACCGCATAATGTAATTATAATGGGCACACCACATGATGTAATTATAATGGACTTACAGCATAATGTAATTATAATGGGCGCACTGAATAATGTAATTATAATGGGCATTTCGCATAATGTAGTTATAATGTGCATACAGCATAATATGATTACAATGGGCATATGCCATGATGTAATTATAATGAGCATATCATATAATGTAATTATAATGGGCACATGGTATAATGTGATTATAATGGGCACACAGCATGATGTAATTATAATGGGGACACAGCATAATGTGATTATAATGGGCACATGGCATGATGTAATTATAATGGGCATATCACATAATGTAATTATAATGGGCACACAGCATAATGTGATTATAATGGGCATACGGCATGATGTAATTATAATGGACATATCACATAATGTAATTGTAATGGGCACATGGTATAATTTGATTATAATGGGCACATGGCATGATGTAATTATAATGGGGACACGGCATAATGTGATTATAATGGGCACATGGGATAACGTTATTAGTATGGATGAAAGGGCCCTACTTGTTATTCATAAGGCAGTACTAGAACCTATAATGATATACCGTATAGGAGCATGCGCTTACAATCGCTTACAATTATATAGGCGTGAAAGGATGCAGAAATACTGTACAAAAAATAGAGGATATCAGGCAGTTGAGTCACGTGGACAGGCTGGGAAGATTGTCCTCGCATTTGATTTATTATAGATTACATAGAGGTGGGATAACCTTAATCTATAAATGAATGATAAATGATTGCATGGCAGCCATTCTGGGTACTGAGTTTATATTACACTCACAGAGAGCAAGATGGTTTGTTAGTGCGTAATCCTTTTTATAATACTGTATTGGGAAGAAGGTAATTCCATGGTAGATCTAGTAGAACTGGGAGTGGACTATCATCAAGTTTTATGATAACCACTTATCTGAAAAGATTTAAGGGTGCATTGGATGATTGGTTTAGAAAATATGTATTCAAGTCTTGTTGGAGGCTCTGAGTTACAGTATGGATGTGATATACAAGGCACATGTACTGTAGCAGAAGCTTGCCTCCTTAACCGCACCTACTACATGATAGAACAGCATGCTTTGTTGTAACCTATGGCAAGCTAAGGTCTTCTCATACTGGGCTAGATATCCAGTACAAATATTCTTAATTCATCTGACTGTTTGTTACACTCAGTGCAGGCTACAGATGTTTTGCTGCCTAATACGGGATTAGCATAGTGGCATAAATGCAGACCATCAACACAACATTTGCAGCAAGACTTTTTCTGCTTTATGAAGTGCAAGCCATCTGGTCTTAATAGGGCTCTGAATGGAAAGCAAATGATAAAAATAATGTAGTGCAGTGTATAATATTGAGTAACATATTTAATATACACTTTTTAAAGCAATAATATGCAAAACAGCTAAATAGGATACATCTTTCATAGTGCAGAGTAGTCAACTAGAAGCAGAAATATGAACAAAAATGGCTTGCCAGATGGTTTTTTTTGTGTTGTGTTAAAAAAAAAAACAAAGTTTATTTATCAGCTACATTGTCTTGCAAAGCATAGCACTCATTCCTGTGCCTTCATCTGTTTTGCATGCATATTTCAGCAACATAAAAAAGAAGTGCAAAGATATGTTTTTTAACAATGTATGCTGCCCTTATTGATACAATGTATGCTGTCCTTATTGATGGCTGCCATACAAACAGACATCTAGTTAAAACAAAGTAGATGATGGGTTAACCACATTTTAACTAAATGTCCCACATTTTAACCCCTTACCAACATCATCTCCATGCCTCCTATGAAGAAAATCGAGCAGGCATGACCTCATTGCTTCTCCCTTCTCCCACCAGCTCTGACAGGCACTAATTGAACAAAAAAAGGCTGAGACATGCATGTCTGCTGCTAGTGGGGCTTTGCTTTATTGCGGTAAGGTATTACAAGATGAAGACTCTAACTCTACACACACACACACACACGCACACACACATACACACACACACACACACACACACACACACACACACACACACACACTTGCATGCGTGAGTGTGTGTGTGTGACAATAATGTAAACAAAGCTAAAATATACTACATCAGTACATTATCTAGCAGTCTGCAGTTAATGTTACAATTTACAAGCATATTACATATTAACTTTGATACATTGTCTCTTTAAA
Source organism: Protopterus annectens (assembly GCF_019279795.1). NCBI lineage: Eukaryota > Metazoa > Chordata > Ceratodontiformes > Protopteridae > Protopterus > Protopterus annectens. The sequence goes on from NC_056746.1 coordinate 73,767,969, forward strand.
TACTCTAAAAATATTACACTGCCCCTTTAATTTTACCCAAAACTCACCATAGCATGGTGTAAGACTTATTAAAATCCTAAAAGTGAAGCCTGTTTTTCCCCTCTTTTTTGATGTTCTATGGATGTCACGCTGAAAAGAAAAAAAGCTGTATATATTTTGTCTCTTGACATACCTCTGAAATTTTCAAGTTAACACAATTAAGAAGCAGCATGTCAACATTTGTTTTAGCAAAGACCATGTTTGTTTAACTTTATCAGTTTCAAAAGATGCCATGAAATTAATTTTTGTAGCAGTCCTCTTACATAAAGCAAAACACAATTACATTTTTTGCACAACACTCACTGGAAAGTTGGTGTCCTTTATTTATTTAATATAAGAAGACCCTCTGTCCTGTCTTTGCTCATACAGCTTGTATCCTTTATTTATTTAATATAGGAAGACCCTCAGTGCTGTCTTTGCTCATACAGCTTGTATTCTTTATTTATTTAATATAGAAAGACCCTCTGTCCTGTCTTTGTTCATACAGCTTGTATCCTTTATTTATTTAATATAGGAAGACCCTCAGTGCTGTCTTTGTTCATACAGCTTGTATCCATTATTTATTTAATATAGGAAGACCCTCTGTCCTGCCTTTGTTCATACAGCTTGTATCCTTTATTTATTTAATATAGGAAGACCCTCCAGGGCTGTATTTGTTCATACAGCTTGTATCCTTTATTTATTTAATATAGGAAGACCCTCAGTGCTGTCTTTGTTCATACAGCTTGTATCATTTATTTATTTAATATAGGAAGACCCTCTGTCCTGCCTTTGTTCATACAGCTTGTATCCTTTATTTATTTAATATAGGAAGACCCTCTGTGCTGTCTTTGTTCATACAGCTTGTATCCTTTATTTATTTAATATAGGAAGACCCTCAGTGCTGTCTTTGTTCATACAGCTTGTATCCTTTATTTATTTAATATCGGAAGACCCTCAGCGCTGTCTTTGTTCATACAGCTTGTACCCTTTATTTATTTAATATAGGGAGACCCTCTGTCCTGTCTTTGTTCATACCGCTTACATCCTTTATTTATTTAATATAGGAAGACCCTCAATGCTGTCTTTGTTCATACAGCTTGTATCCTTTATTTATTTAATATAGGAAGACCCTCTGTGCTGTCTTTGTTCATACAGCTTGTATCCTTTATTTATGTAATATAGGAAGACCCTCTTTCCTGTCTTTGTTCATACAGCTTGTATGCTTCATTTATCTAATATAGGAAGACCCTCAGTGATGTCTTTGTTCAAACAGCTTGTATCCTTTATTTATTTAATATAGGAAGACCCTCTGTCTTGTCTTTGTTCATACAGCTTGTATCCTTTATTTATTTAATAAAGGAAGACCCTCTGTCCTGTCTTTGTTCATACAGCTTGTATCCTTTATTTATTTAATATAGGAAGACCCTCAGTGCTGTCTTTGTTCATACAGCATGTATCCTTTATTTATTTAATATAGGAAGACCCTCGGGGCTGTCTTTGGTCATACAGCTTGTATCCGTTATTTATTTAATATAGGAAGACCATCGGTGCTGTCTTTGTTCATACAGCTTGAATCCTTTATTTATTTAATATAGGAAGAACCTCTGCCCTGTCTTTGTTCATACAGCTTGTATCCTTTATTTATTTAATATAGGAAGACCCTCAGTGCTGTCTTTGTTCATACAGCTTGTATCCATTATTTATTTTATACAGGAAGACCCTCTGTCCTGTCTTTGTTCATACAGCTTGTATCCTTTATTTATTTATTATAGGAAGACCCTCAGTGCTGTCTTTGTTCATACAGCTTGTATCCTTTATTTATTTAATATAGGAAGACCCTCTGTCCTGTCTTCGTTCATACAGCTTGTATCCTTTATTTATTTAATATAGGAAGACCCTCAGTGCTGTCTTTGTTCATACAGCTTGTATCCTTTATTTATTTAATATAGGAAGACCCTCAGTGTTGTCTTTGTTCAAACAGCTTGTATCCTTTATTTATTTAATATCGGAGGACCCTCAGTGCTGTCTTTGTTCATACAGCTTGTAACCTTTATTTATTTAATCTAGGAAGACACTCTGTCCTGTCTTTGTTCATACAGCTTGCATCCTTTATTTATTTAATATAGGAAGACCCTCAATGCTGTCTTTGTTCATACAGCTTTTATCCTTAATTTATTTGATATAAGAAGACCCTCTGTGCTGTCTTTGTTCATACAGCTTGTATCCTTTATTTATTTAATATAGGAAGACCCTCAGTGCTGTCTTTGTTCATACAGCTTGTATCCTTTATTTATTTAATATAGGACTACCCTCTGTCCTGTCTTTGTTCATACAGCTTGTATGCTTTATTTATTTAATATAGGAAGACCCTCAGTGCTGTCTTTGTTCATACAGCTTATATGCTTTATTTGTTTAATATAGGAAGACCCTCAGTGCTGTCTTTGTTCATACAGCTTGTATCGTTTATTTATTTTATAAAGGAAGACCCTCTGTCCTGTCTTTGATCATACAGCTTGTATCCTTTATTTATTTAATATAGGAAGACCCACAATGCTGTCTTTGTTCAAACATCTTGTATCCTTTATTTATTTAATATAGGAAGACCCTCTGTCCTGTCTTTGTCCATACAGCTTGTATCCTTCATTTATTTAATATAGGAAGACCCTCAGTGCTGTCTTTGTTCATACAGCTTGTATGCTTTATTTATTTAATATAGGAAGACCCTCAGTGCTGTCTTTGTTCATACAGCTTGTATCCTTTATTTATTTAATGTAGGAAGATCCCCTGTCGTCTTTCTTCATACAGCTTGTATCCTTTATTTATTTAATATAGGAAGACCCTCAGTGCTGTCTTTGTTCATATAACTTGTATCCTTTATATATTTAACATAGGAAGACCCTCCGCGCTGTCTTTGATCATACAGCTTGTATCCTTTATTTATTTAATATAGGAAGACTCTCAGTGCTGTCTTTGTTTATACAGCTTGTATCCTTTATTTATTTAATATAGGAAGACCCTCTGTGTTGTCTTTGTTAATACAGCTTGTATCCTTTATTTATTTAATATATTAAGACCCTCCGGGCTGTCTTTCTTCATACAGCTTGTATCCTTTATTTATTTAATATAGCAAGGCCATCAATGCTGTCTTTGTTCATACAGCTTGTATCCTTTATTTATTTAATATAGGAAGACCCTCAGTGCTGTCTTTGTTCATACAGCTTATATCCTTTATTTATTTAATATAGTAAGACCCTCAGTGCTGTCTTTGTTCATACAGGTTGTATCCATTATTTATTTAATATAGGAAGGCTCTCAGTGCTGTCTTTGTTCATACAGCTTGTATCCTTTATTTATTTAATACAGGAAGACCCTCAGTGCTGTCTTTGTTCATACAGCTTATATCCTTTATTTATTTAATATAGTAAGACCCTCAGTGCTGTCTTTGTTCATACAGCTTGTATCCTTTATTTATTTAATATAGGAAGGCCCTCAGTGCTGTCTTTGTTCATACAGCTTGTATCCTTTATTTAATGATTATAGGAAGACCCTCAGTGCTGCCTTTGTTCATACAGCTTGTATCCTTTATTTATTTAATATAGGAAGACCCTCTGTACTGTCTTTGTTCATACAGCTTGTAGCCTTTATTTATTTAATATAGGAAGAACCACAATGCTGTCTTTGTTCATACAGCATGTATCCTTTATTTATTTATTATAGGAAGACCCTCAATGCTGTCTTTGTTCATACAGCATGTATCCTTTATTTATTTAATATAGGAAGACCCTACGTCCTGTCTTTCTTCATACAGCTTGTATCCTTAATTTATTTAATATAGGAAGACCCTCTGTGCTGTCTTTGTTCATACAGCTTGTATCCTTTATTTATTTAATATAGCAAGACCCTCAGTGCTGTCTTTGTTCATACAGCTTGTATCCTTTATTTATTTAATATAGGAAGACCCTCTGTCCTGTCTTTGTTTATACAGCTTGTATCCTTTATTTAATATAGGAAGACCCTCAGTGCTGTCTTTGTTCATACAGCTTGTATCCTTTATTTATTAATTTAATATAGGAAGACACTCTGTCCTGTCTTTGTTCATAGAGCTTGTATCCTTTATTTATTTAATATAGGAAGCCCCTCCGGGCTGTCTTTGTTCATACAGCTTGTATCCTTTATTTATTTAATATAGGAAGACCATCTGCTTTGTTCATACAGCTTGTATCCTTTATTTATTTAATATAGGAAGACCCCCAATGCTGTCTTTGTTCATACAGATTGTATCCTTTATTTATTTAATATAGGAAGACCCTCAGTGCTGTCTTTGTTCATACAGCTTGTATCCTTTATTTATTTAATATAGGAAGACCCTCTGTCCTGTCCTTGTTCATACAGCTTGTACCCTTTATTTATTTAATATAGGAAGACCCTCAGTGCTGTCTTTGTTCATACAGCTTGCATCCTTTATTTATTTAATATCAGAAGACCCTCTGTCCTGTCTTTGTTCATACAGCTTGTATACTTTATTTAATGTAGGAAGACCCTCTGTGCTGTCTTTGTTCATACAGCTTGTATACATTATTTATTTAATATAGGAAGACCCTCAAAGCTGTATTTGTTCATACAGCTTGTATCCTTTATTTATTTAATATCGGAAGACCCTCTGGGCTGTCTTTGTTCATACAGCTTGTATCCTTAATTTATTTAATATCAGAAGACCCTCTGGGCTGTCTTTGTTCATACAGCTTGTATCCTTTATTTATTTAATACAGGAAGACCCTCTGTCATGTCTTTGTTCATACTGCTTGTATCCTTTATTTATTTAATATAGGAAGGCCCTCTTTGCTGTCTTTGTTCATACAGCTTGCATCCTCTATTTATTTAATATAGGAAGACCCTCTGTGCTGTCTTTGTTCATACAGCTTGTATCCTTTATTTATTTAATATAGGAAGACCCTCAGTGCTGTCTTTGTTCATACAGCTTGTATCCTTTATTTATTTAATATAGGAAGACCCTCAGTGCTGTCTTTGTTCATACAGCTTGTATCCTTTATTTGTTTAATATAGGAAGACCCTCAGTGCTGTCTTTGTTCATACAACTTGTATCCTTTATTTATTTAATATAGGAAGACCCTCTGGGCTGTCTTTGTTCATACAGCTTGTATCCTTTATTTATTTAATATAGGAAGACCCTCCGGGCTGTCTCTGTTCATACAGCTTGTATCCTTTATTTATTTAATATAGGAAGACCCTCTGTCCTGTCTTTGTTCATACAGCTTGTATCCTTTATTTATTTAATATAGGAAGACCCTCAGTGCTGTCTTTGTTCATACAGCTTGTATCCTTTATTTATTTAATATAGGAAGACCCTCAGTGCTGTCTTTGTTCATACAGCTTGTATCCTTTATTTATTTAATATAGGAAGACCCTCAGTGCTGTCTTTGTTCATACAGCTTGTATCCTTTATTTATTTAATATAGGAAGACCCTCAGTGCTGTCTTTGTTCATACAGCTTGTATCCTTTATTTATTTAATATAGGAAGACCCTCAGTGCTGTCTTTGTTCATACAGCTTGTATCCTTTATTTATTTAATATAGGAAGACCCTCAGTGCTGTCTTTGTTCATACAGCTTGTATCCTTTATTTATTTAATATAGGAAGACCCTCAGTGCTGTCTTTGTTCATACAGCTTGTATCCTTTATTTATTTAATATAGGAAGACCCTCTGTGCTGTCTTTGTTCATACAGCTTGTATCCTTTATTTATTTAATATAGAAGACCCTCTGCTGTCTTTGTTCATACAGCTTGTATCCTTTATTTATTTAATATAGGAAGACCCTCAGTGCTGTCTTTGTTCATACAGCTTGTATCCTTTATTTATTTAATATAGGAAGACCCTCAGTGCTGTCTTTTTTCATACAGCTTGTATCCTTTATTTATTTAATATAGGAAGACTCTCAGTGCTCTCTTTGTTCATACAGCTTGTATCCATTATTTATTTAATATAGGAAGACCCTCAGTGCTGTCTTTGTTCTTACAGCTTGTATCCTTTATTTATTTAATATAGGAAGACCCTCAGTGCTGTCTTTGTTCATACAGCTTGTATCCTTTATTTATTTAATATAGGAAGACCCTCAGTGCTGTCTTTGTTCATACAGCTTGTATCCTTTATTTATTTAATATAGGAAGACCCTCTGTGCTGTCTTTGTTCATACAGCTTGTATCCTTTATTTATTTAATATAGGAAGACCCTCAGTGCTGTCTTTGTTCATACAGCTTGTATCCTTTATTTATTTAATATAGGAAGACCCTCCAGACTGTCTTTGTTCATACAGCTTGTATCCTTTATTTATTTAATATAGGAAGACCCTCAGTGCTGTCTTTGTTCATACAGCTTGTATCCTTTATTTATTTAATATAGGAAGACCCTCAGTGCTGTCTTTGTTCATACAGCTTGTATCCTTTATTTATTTAATATAGGAAGACCCTCTGTGCTGTCTTTGTTCATACAGCTTGTATCCTTTATTTATTTAATATAGGAAGACCCTCTGTTCTGTCTTTGTTCATACAGCTTGTATCCTTTATTTATTTAATATAGGAAGACCCTCAGTGCTGTCTTTGTTCATACAGCTTGTATCCATTATTTATTTAATATAGGAAGACCCTCTGTCCTGTCTTTGTTCATACAGCTTGTATCCTTTATTTATTTAATATAGGAAGACCCTCAGTGCTGTCTTTGTTCATACAGCTTGTATCCTTTATTTATTTAATATAGGAAGACCCTCTGTGCTGTCTTTGTTCATACAGCTTGTATCCTTTATTTATTTAATATAGGAAGACCCTCAGTGCTGTCTTTGTTCATACAGCTTGTATCCTTTATTTATTTAATATAGGAAGACCCTCAGTGCTGTCTTTGTTCATACAGCTTGTATCCTTTATTTATTTAATATAGGAAGACCCTCCGGGCTGTCTTTGTTCATACAGCTTGTATCCTTTATTTATTTAATATAGGAAGACCCTCAGTGCTGTCTTTGTTCATACAGCTTGTATCCTTTATTTATTTAATAAAGGAAGACCCTCTGTCCTGTCTTTGTTCATACAGCTTGTATCCTTTATTTATTTAATATAGAAAGACCCTCAGTGCTGTCTTTGTTCATACAGCTTGTATCCTTTATTTATTTAATATAGGAAGACCCTCAGTGCTGTCTTTGTTCATACAGCTTGTATCCTTTATTTATTTAATATAGGAAGACCCTCAGTGCTGTCTTTGTTCATACAGCTTGTATCCTTTATTTATTTAATATAGGAAGACCCTCTGTGCTGTCTTTGTTCATACAGCTTGTATCCTTTATTTATTTAATATAGGAAGACCCTCAGTGCTGTCTTTGTTCATACAGCTTGTATCCTTTATTTATTTAATATAGGAAGACCCTCAGTGCTGTCTTTGTTCATACAGCTTGTATCCTTTATTTATTTAATATAGGAAGACCCTCTGGGCTGTCTCTGTTAATGCAGTTTGTATCCTTTATTTATTTAATAAAGGAAGACCCTCTGTCCTGTCTTTGTTCATACAGCTTGTATCCTTTATTTATTTAATATAGGAAGGCCCTCTGTGCTGTCTTTGTTCATACAGCTTGTATCCTTTATTTATTTAATATAGGAAGACCCTCAGTGCTGTCTTTGTTCATACAGCTTGTATCCTTTATTTATTTAATATAGGAAGACCCTCAGTGCTGTCTTTGTTCATACAGCTTGTATCCTTTATTTATTTAATATAGGAAGACCCTCTGTGCTGTCTTTGTTCATACAGCTTGTATCCTTTATTTATTTAATATAGGAAGACCCTCTGTGCTGTCTTTGTTCATACAGCTTGTATCCTTTATTTATTTAATATAGGAAGACCCTCTGTTCTGTCTTTGTTCATACAGCTTGTATCCTTTATTTATTTAATATAGGAAGACCCTCAGTGCTGTCTTTGTTCATACAGCTTGTATCCTTTATTTATTTAATATAGGAAGACCCTCTGTGCTGTCTTTGTTCATACAGCTTGTATCCTTTATTTATTTAATATAGGAAGACCCTCAGTGCTGTCTTTGTTCATACAGCTTGTATCCTTTATTTATTTAATATAGGAAGACCCTCAGTGCTGTCTTTGTTCATACAGCTTGTATCCTTTATTTATTTAATATAGGAAGACCCTCAGTGCTGTCTTTGTTCATACAGCTTGTATCCTTTATTTATTTAATATAGGAAGACCCTCAGTGATGTCTTTGTTCATACAGCTTGTATCCTTTATTTATTTAATATAGGAAGACCCTCTGTGCTGTCTTTGTTCATACAGCTTGTATCCTTCATTTATTTAATATAGGAAGACCCTCTGTGCTGTCTTTGTTCATACAGCTTGTATCCTTTATTTATTTAATATAGGAAGACCCTCAGTGCTGTCTTTGTTCATACAGCTTGTATCCTTTATTTATTTAATATAGGAAGACCCTCAGTGCTGTCTTTGTTCATACAGCTTGTATCCTTTATTTATTTAATATAGGAAGACCCTCACTGCTGTCTTTGTTCATACAACTTGTATCCATTATTTATTTAATATAGGAAGACCCTCTGTCCTGTCTTTGTTCATACAGCTTGTATCCTTTATTTATTTAATATAGAAAGACCCTCAGTGCTGTCTTTGTTCATACAGCTTGTATCCTTTATCCTTTATTTATTTAATATAGGAATACCCTCAGTGCTGTCTTTGTTCATACAGCTTGTATCCTTTATTTATTTAATATAGGAAGACCCTCAGTGCTGTCTTTGTTCATACAGCTTGTATCCTTTATTTATTTAATATAGGAAGACCCTCTGTGCTGTCTTTGTTCATACAGCTTGTATCCTTTATTTATTTAATATAGGAAGACCCTCAGTGCTGTCTTTATTCATACAGCTTGTATCCTTTATTTATTTAATATAGGAAGACCCTCAGTGCTGTCTTTGTTCATACAGCTTGTATCCTTTATTTATTTAATATAGGAAGACCCTCTGTGCTGTCTTTGTTCATACAGCTTGTATCCTTTATTTATTTAATATAGGAAGACCCTCAGTGCTGTCTTTGTTCATACAGCTTGTATCCTTTATTTATTTAATATAGGAAGACTCTCAGTGCTGTCTTTGTTCATACAGCTTGTATCCTTTATTTATTTAATATAGGAAGACCCTCTGTGCTGTCTTTGTTCATACAGCTTGTATCCTTTATTTATTTAATATAGGAAGACCCTCAGTGCTGTCTTTGTTCATACAGCTTGTATCCTTTATTTATTTAATATAGGAAGACCCTCAGTGCTGTCTTTGTTCATACAGCTTGTATCCTTTATTTATTTAATATAGGAAGACCCTCAGTGCTGTCTTTGTTCATACAGCTTGTATCCTTTATTTATTTAATATAGGAAGACCCTCAGTGCTGTCTTTCTTCATACAGCTTGTATCCTTTATTTATTTAATATAGGAAGACTCTCAGTGCTCTCTTTGTTCATACAGCTTGTATCCATTATTTATTTAATATAGGAAGACCCTCAGTGCTGTCTTTGTTCATACAGCTTGTATCCTTTATTTATTTAATATAGGAAGACCCTCAGTGCTGTCTTTGTTCATACAGCTTGTATCCTTTATTTATTTAATATAGGAAGACCCTCAGTGCTGTCTTTGTTCATACAGCTTGTATCCTTTATTTATTTAATATAGGAAGACCCTCAGTGCTGTCTTTGTTCATACAGCTTGTATCCTTTATTTATTTAATATAGGAAGACCCTCTGTGCTGTCTTTGTTCATACAGCTTGTATCCTTTATTTATTTAATATAGGAAGACCCTCAGTGCTGTCTTTGTTCATACAGCTTGTATCCTTTATTTATTTAATATAGAAAGACCCTCAGTGCTGTCTTTGTTCATACAGCTTGTATCCTTTATTTATTTAATATAGGAAGACCCTCTGTGCTGTCTTTGTTCATACAGCTTGTATCCTTTATTTATTTAATATAGGAAGACCCTCAGTGATGTCTTTGTTCATACAGCTTGTATCCTTTATTTATTTAATATAGGAAGACCCTCAGTGCTGTCTTTGTTCATACAGCTTGTATCCTTTATTTATTTAATATAGGAAGACCCTCTGTGCTGTCTTTGTTCATACAGCTTGTATCCTTTATTTATTTAATATAGGAAGACCCTCAGTGCTGTCTTTGTTCATACAGCTTGTATCCTTTATTTATTTAATATAGGAAGACCCTCAGTGCTGTCTTTGTTCATACAGCTTGTATCCTTTATTTATTTAATATAGGAAGACCCTCTGTGCTGTCTTTGTTCATACAGCTTGTATCCTTTATTTATTTAATATAGGAAGACCCTCTGTGCTGTCTTTGTTCATACAGCTTGTATCCTTTATTTATTTAATATAGGAAGACCCTCTGTGCTGTCTTTGTTCATACAGCTTGTATCCTTTATTTATTTAATATAGGAAGACCCTCAGTGCTGTCTTTGTTCATACAGCTTGTATCCTTTATTTATTTAATATAGGAAGACCCTCAGTGCTGTCTTTGTTCATACAGCTTGTATCCTTTATTTATTTAATATAGGAAGACCCTCAGTGCTGTCTTTGTTCATACAGCTTGTATCCTTTATTTATTTAATATAGGAAGACCCTCCGGGCTGTCTTTGTTCATACAGCTTGTATCCTTTATTTATTTAATATAGGAAGACCCTCAGTGCTGTCTTTGTTCAAACAACTTGTATCCTTTATTTATTTAATATAGGAAGACTCTCAGTGCTCTCTTTGTTCATACAGCTTGTATCCATTATTTATTTAATATAGGAAGACCCTCAGTGCTGTCTTTGTTCCTTGTTCATACAACTGTTTATTTATTTAATATAGGAAGACCCTCCGGGCTGTCTTTGTTCATACAGCTTGTATCCTTTATTTATTTAATATAGGAAGACCCTCTGTCCTGTCTTTGTTCATACAGCTTGTATCCTTTATTTATTTAATATAGGAAGGCCCTCTGTGCTGTCTTTGTTCATACAGCTTGTATCCTTTATTTATTTAATATAGGAAGACCCTCAGTGCTGTCTTTGTTCATACAGCTTGTATCCTTTATTTATTTAATATAGGAAGACCCTCAGTGCTGTCTTTGTTCATACAGCTTGTATCCATTATTTATTTAATATAGGAAGACCCTCTGTGCTGTCTTTGTTCATACAGCTTGTATCCTTTATTTATTTAATATAGGAAGACCCTCAGTGCTGTCTTTGTTCATACAGCTTGTATCCTTTATTTATTTAATATAGGAAGACCCTCAGTGCTGTCTTTGTTCATACAGCTTGTATCCTTTATTTATTTAATATAGGAAGACCCTCTGTGCTGTCTTTGTTCATACAGCTTGTATCCTTTATTTATTTAATATAGGAAGACCCTCAGTGCTGTCTTTGTTCATACAGCTTGTATCCTTTATTTATTTAATATAGGAATACCCTCAGAGCCGTCTTTGTTCATACAGCTTGTATCCTTTATTTATTTAATATAGGAAGACCCTCAGTGCTGTCTTTGTTCATACAGCTTGCATCCTTTATTTATTTAATATAGGAATACCCTCAGTGATGTCTTTGTTCATACAGCTTGTATAATTTATTTATTTAAATACAGCTTGTATCCTTTATTTCTTTAATATAGGAAGACCCTCAGTGCTGTCTTTGTTCATACAGCTTGTATCCTTTATTTATTTAATATAGGAAGACCCTCAGTGCTGTCTTTGTTCATACTGCTTGTATTCTTTATTTATTTAATATAGGAAGACCCTCAGTGCTGTCTTTGTTCATACAGCCTGTGTCCTTTATTTATTTAATATAGGAAGACCCTCAGTGCTGTCTTTGTTCATACAGCATGCATCCTTTATTTATTTAATATAGGAAGACCCTCAGTGCTGTCTTTGTTCATACAGCTTGTATCCTTTATTTATTTAATATAGGAAGACCCTCAGTGCTGTCTTTGTTCATACAGCTTGTATCCTTTATTTATTTAATATAGGAAGACCCTCAGTGCTGTCTTTGTTCATACAGCTTGTATCCTTTATTTATTTAATATAGGAAGACCCTCAGTGCTGTCTTTGTTCATACAGCTTGTATCCTTTATTTATTTAATATAGGAAGACCCTCAGTGCTGTCTTTGTTCATACAGCTTGTATCCTTTATTTATTTAATATAGGAAGACCCTCTGTGCTGTCTTTGTTCATACAGCTTGTATCCTTTATTTATTTAATATAGGAAGACCCTCTGTGCTGTCTTTGTTCATACAGCTTGTATCCTTTATTTATTTAATATAGGAAGACCCTCAGTGCTGTCTTTGTTCATACAGCTTGTATCCTTTATTTATTTAATATAGGAAGACCCTCAGTGCTGTCTTTGTTCATACAGCTTGTATCCTTTATTTATTTAATATAGGAAGACCCTCTGTGCTGTCTTTGTTCATACAGCTTGTATCCTTTATTTATTTAATATAGGAAGACCCTCAGTGCTGTCTTTGTTCATACAGCTTGTATCCTTTATTTATTTAATATAGGAAGACCCTCTGTGCTGTCTTTGTTCATACAGCTTGTATCCTTTATTTATTTAATATAGGAAGACCCTCAGTGCTGTCTTTGTTCATACAGCTTGTATCCTTTATTTATTTAATATAGGAAGACCCTCAGTGCTGTCTTTGTTCATACAGCTTGTATCCTTTATTTATTTAATATAGGAAGACCCTCAGTGCTGTCTTTGTTCATACAGCTTGTATCCTTTATTTATTTAATATAGGAAGACCCTCAGTGCTGTCTTTGTTCATACAGCTTGTATCCTTTATTTATTTAATATAGGAAGACCCTCAGTGCTGTCTTTGTTCATACAGCTTGTATCCTTTATTTATTTAATATAGGAAGACCCTCAGTGCTGTCTTTGTTCATACAGCTTGTATCCTTTATTTATTTAATATAGGAAGACCCTCAGTGCTGTCTTTGTTCATACAGCTTGTATCCTTTATTTATTTAATATAGAAGGACCCTCAGTGCTGTCTTTGTTCATACAGCATGCATCCTTTATTTATTTAATATAGGAAGACCCTCAGTGCTGTCTTTGTTCATACAGCTTGTATCCTTTATTTATTTAATATAGGAAGACCCTCAGTGCTGTCTTTGTTCATACAGCTTGTATCCTTTATTTATTTAATAAAGGAAGACCCTCAGTGCTGTCTTTGTTCATACAGCTTGTATCCTTATTTATTTAATATAGGAAGACCTTTATTTATTTAATATAGGAAGACCCTCTGTTCTGTCTTTGTTCATACAGCTTGTATCCTTTATTTATTTAATATAGGAAGACCCTCAGTGCTGTCTTTGTTCATACAGCTTGTATCCTTTATTTATTTAATATAGGAAGACCCTCAGTGCTGTCTTTGTTCATACAGCTTGTATCCTTTATTTATTTAATATAGGAAGACCCTCAGTGCTGTCTTTGTTCATACAGCTTGTATCCATTATTTATTTAATATAGGAAGACCCTCTGTCCTGTCTTTGTTCATACAGCTTGTATCCTTTATTTATTTAATATAGGAAGACCCTCAGTGCTGTCTTTGTTCATACAGCTTGTATCCTTTATTTATTTAATATAGGAAGACCCTCAGTGCTGTCTTTGTTCATACAGCTTGTATCCTTTATTTATTTAATATAGGAAGACCCTCTGTCCTGTCTTTGTTCATACAGCTTGTATCCTTTATTTATTTAATATAGGAAGGCCCTCTGTGCTGTCTTTGTTCATACAGCTTGTATCCTTTATTTATTTAATATAGGAAGACCCTCAGTGCTGTCTTTGTTCATACAGCTTGTATCCTTTATTTATTTAATATAGGAAGGCCCTCAGTGCTGTCTTTGTTCATACAGCTTGTATCCTTTATTTATTTAATATAGGAAGACGCTCCAGGTTGTCTTTGTTCATACAGCTTGTATCCTTTATTTATTTAATATAAGAAGACCCTCTGTCCTGTCTTTGTTCATACAACTTGTATCCTTTATTTGTTTAATATAGGAAGACCCTCAGTGCGGTCTTTGTTCATACAGCTTGTATCCTTTATTTATTTAATATAGGAAGACCCTCTGTCCTGTCTTTGTTCATACAGCTTGTATCCTTTATTTATTTAATATAGGAAGGCCCTCTGTGCTGTCTTTGTTCATACAGCTTGTATCCTTTATTTATTTAATATAGGAAGACCCTCCGGGCTGTCTTTGTTCATACAGCTTGTATCCTTTATTTATTTAATATAAGAAGACCCTCTGTCCTGTCTTTGTTCATACAGCTTGTATCCTTTATTTCTTTAATATAGGAAGACCCTCAGTGCTGTCTTTGTTCATACAGCTTGTATCCTTTATTTATTTAATATAGGAAGACCCCCTGTCCTGTCTTTGTTCATACAGCTTGTATCCTTTATTTATTTAATATAGGAAGGCCCACTGTGCTGTCTTTGTTCATACAGCTTGTATCCTTTATTTGTTTAATATAGGAATACCCTCAGTGCTGTCTTTGTTCATACAGCTTGTATCCTTTATTTATTTAATATAGGAAGACCCTCCGTGCTGTCTTTGTTCATACAGCTTGTATCGTTTATTTATTTAATATAGGAAGACCCTGCAGGCTGTCTTTGTTCATACAGCTTGCGTCCTTTATTTATTTAATATAAGAAGACCCTCTGTCCTGTCTTTGAACATGCAGCTTGTATCCTTTATTTGTTTAATATAGGAAGACCCTCAGTGCTGTCTTTGTTCATACAGCTTGTATCCTTTATTTATTTAATATAGGAAGACCCCCTGTCCTGTCTTTGTTCATACAGCTTGTATCCTTTATTTATTTATTTAATATAGGAAGGCCCTCTGTGCTGTCTTTGTTCATACAGCTTGTATCCTTTATTTATTTAATATAGGAAGACCCTCCGGGCTGTCTTTGTTCATACAGCTTGTTTCCTTTATTTATTTATTATAGGAAGACCCTCTGTGCTGTCTTTGTTCATACAACTTGTATCCTTTATTTGTTTAATATAGGAAGACCCTCAGTGCTGTCTTTGTTCATACAGCTTGTATCCTTTATATATTTAATATAGGAAGACCCTCTGTCCTGTCTTTGTTCATACAGCTTGTATCCTTTATTTATTTAATATAGGAAGACCCTCTGTGCTGTCTTTGTTTATACAGCTTGTATCCATTATTTATTTAATATAGGAAGACCCTATTTCCTCTCTTTGTTCATACAGCTTGTATCCTTTATTTCTTTAATATAGGAAGACCCTCAATGCTGTCTTTGTTCATACAGCTTGTATCCTTTATTTATTTAATATCGGAAGACCCTCCAGGCTGTCTTTGTCCATACAGCTTGTATCCTTTATTTATTTAATATCGGAAGACCCTCCGGGCTGTCTCTGTTCATACAGCTTGTATCCTTTATTTGTTTAATATAGGAAGACCATATGTGCTGTCTTTGTTCATACAGCTTGTATCCTTTATTTATTTAATATAGGAAGACCCTCAGCTTGTATCCTTTATTTATTTAGTATTGAAAAGGCCCTCTGTCCTGTCTTTATTCATACAGCTTGTATCCTTTATTTATTTAATATAGGAAGACCCTCAGTGCTGTCTTTGTTCATACAGCTTGTATCCTTTATTTATGTAATATAGGAAGACCCTCAGTGATGTCTTTGTTCATACAGCTTGTATCCTTTATTTATTTAATATAGGAAGACCCTCAGTGCTGACTTTGTTCATACAGCTTGTATCCTTTATTTCTTTAATATAGGAAGACCCTCTGTACTGTCTTTGTTCATACAGCTTGTATCCATTATTTATTTAATATAGGAAGACTCTCTGTCCTATCTTTGTTCATACAGCTTGTATACTTTATTTATTTAATATAGGAAGGCCCTTTGTGCTCTCTTTGTTCATACAGCTTGTATCCTTTATTTATTTAATATAGGAAGACCCTCAGTGCTGTCTTTGTTCATAGAGCTTGTATCCTTTATTTATTTAATATAGGAAGACCCTCTGCCCTGTCTTTGTTCATACAGCTTGTATCCTTTATTTATTTAATATAGGAAGACCCTCAGTGCTGTCTTTGTTCATACAGCTTGTATCCTTTATTTATTTAATATAGGAAGACCCTCAGTGCTGTCTTTGTTCATACAGCTTGTCTCCTTTATTTATTTAATATAGGAAGTCCCTCAGTGCTGTTTTTGTTCATACAGCTTGTATCCTTTTTTTATTTAATATAGGAAGACCCTCCAGGCTGTCTTTGTTCATACAGCTTGTATCCTTTATTTATTTAATATCGGAAGACCCCCAGTGTTGTCTTTGTTCATATATCTTGTATCCTTTATTTATTTAATATAGGAAGACCCTCAGTGCTGTCTTTTTTCATACAGATTCTATTAAGCAATGATCTTTTTGCCTCCAGCATGTAGGTACACATATAAAGTTTTGCTTAGGAAACAGAAAATGTTTCTGACAAGTGACATGAAATTCAGTACAATGAATTTATAGTTTTAGCAAAATTTCAGGATTGCTGTTACTTTTGTTGTACCATGGTACTTGTTTTTCCAGATTCAATTCTCACCTGGGGTGCCTCCAATGAGTATGCCCATCCTTTCTGCCTCTGCACATATTAGTGTCTAGTGCTTCAGTTTCATACTGTAAACCAAAGCCACATTACAGATTAATTAGTAGTTGCCCAAACTGAGCATAAATGAACATTCCACACGTGTGTGTGTGTGTGTGTGTGTGTGTGTGTGTGTGTGTGTGTGTGTATATGGGTCAGTGTCTACGTGAGTGTGTGTGTATGTGTGTGTGTGTGTGTGTGTATATGTGTCTGTGTCTACGTGTGTGTGTTTGTGTGCGTGTGTGTGTGTGTGTGTATGTCTGTGTCTACTTGTGTGTGTGTGTGTGTGTGTGTGTGTGTGTGTGTGTGTGTGCATATGTGTGTGTGTGTGTGTGTGTGTGTGTGTGTGTGTGTGTGTCTGTGTGTGTGTGTGCCTGTGTCTACGTATGTGTGTGTGTGTGTATGTGTGTGTGTGTGTGTGTGTGTGTGTGTGTGTGTGTGTGTGTGTGTGTCTGTGCGTGTGTATGTGAGTGTATGTGTGTTTGTCTACTTGTGTGTGTGCCTGTGTGTATGTGTTTATGTCTGTGTCTGCTTGTGAGTGTGTGTGTGTGTGTGTGTGTGTGTGTGTGTGTGTGTGTGTGTGTGTGTGTCTGTGTCCACTTGTGTGTGTGTGTGTGTATGTGTCTGTGTCTACTTGTGTGTGTATGTGTCTGTGTCTACTTGTGTGTGTAAGTGTGTGTGTGTGTGTGTGTGTGTGTGTGTGTCTGTGTCTACTTGTGAGTGTGTGTGCGTGTGTGCGCGCGTGTGTGTGCGTGTGTGTGTGAGTGTGTGTGTGTGTGTGTGTGTGTGGGTGTGTGGGTGTGTGGGGGGGTGTCTGTGTCTACTTGTGTGTGTGTGTGTGTGTTTCTGTGTCTGTGCGTGTGCGTGTGTGTGCATGTGTGTGTGTCTGTGTCTACGTGTGTGTATGTGTCTGTGTCTGTGTGCATGTGTGTGTGTGTATGTCTGTGTCTACTTGTGAGTGTGTGTGTGTGTGGGTGTGTCTGTGTGTGTGTGTGTGTGTCTGCATGCGTGTGTATGTCTGTGTCTACTTGTGAGTGTGTGTGTGTTTGTGTCTGTGTCTACGTGTGTGTGTGTGTGTGTGTGTGTGTGTGTGTGTGTGTGTGTGTGTGTGTGTGTGTGTCTACGTGTGTGTGTGTCTGTGTCTACTTGTGAGAGTGTGTGTGTGTCTGTGTCTCTGTCTGTGTCTACGTGTGTATGTGTGTGTGTGTGTGTGTGTGTGTGTGTGTGTGTGTGTGTGTGTGTGTGTGTGTGTGTGTGTGTGTCTACGTGTGTGTGTGTGTGTCTACTTGTGACTGTGTGTGCCCTATTCAGTACTAGTTTCACTGCCTTGTATCTCCTGATGTTGGGTACGTTCTGGTTCATCACCTAGCCTGCACTGGTTGAAATGGGTTATTGGGGAATAAGTGAATAAATGAAAAGCAGCAAGTTTAGACATTGAGAATTTTCCTTTTATTAACAGACATTTAATTCCCCTTTTCCTGACTCTCCACTATATCATCCTATCTTGCAGATAAACATTTGCACACAATTATATGCTCACACATTAAAGTGCAGTTGAGGTGTATATTGTGTGCACTGAGCTCTCCCTTATCTATATAAGTATGTGGCATTTCTATACTACATTCACCTCCATAACATAACATATACACATATATTCATTTACTCTCTGTAACATGCTTATGTGTGCAATTTTGCAAAGTCTACAACTTCTGGACCAGACTGCTATTACCTTTGAAGTTTTCCTTTTCGCATACTTTGTATTTTCATTTTAGCTTCTATAGTCACACTTACTTATAGTCACCTTCTGTTCTTATATTTGATACTTTTGACATTGCTGCTTGGCGAATACTGCTCACCTACACGCTAATTCCACAATTCGCCTACACGCTAATTCCACAATTCGCCTGCATGCTAATTCCACAATTCGCCTACACGCTAATTTCACACTGCACCTCATTTACATTATTAAATTGCTGTTCAAAAGTGTGTGGCATAGTTCATCAAGTTTGTAATGCTTTCCCCCACTTGATTTGAAATGCAGTTCACCTGTACCCATTTATCATTTTGAACCTGGATATTTCCTATCTGTTCTGTTATGGATAGAGAAATCAATGTAACAGAAATAAGAAATTACACTACAAACCATCTCCACAGCTTTGAAGATTCCTGTCTTGAAGATTCCTGTCCTGGGAGGATGGCAGAATGGTTAAGGTCTTTACCTTGGAGACACAAGGTGCAGGGTTTGATTCTCACATGGGGAAATTGGCTAGGCTTAGAATGGCCCATAAAGGCAATTAGCCTAGTATGAACCTATAACTTTTTGTACTTACTCACAACTCTTATAAAATAAGGATATTCTCAATCTCTGTCAGTCTTTTGCCACCCACATGCATGACATGAAATATATGATGTTTTGCACAGAAAAAAATAACATGCTTTGGATAAGTAATTTAAGACTTAAAACAATGCCAACACAGGTGGAAGACAACATGGGCAGCTTGAAACTAAACACTTTAGGATTAAATTATATACATTTCTGACAATTTGGGCCCAGTCACTAGGCAATATTCTCTATTTTACCTGGACCCTTTTCTTATAATGGTCAACTAAACCATTAGTAACATGCTTATATTGTAGTTTAACTTGTTGTGCTATTTTGGTTATATTTAATGGAAATGTTACCAGTAGCTACCAGTGTGATTGCATTTCCTGCTATGATATTTTATTTTTAAACTTGTCCTTCATATACATATGGCACAATGCTTTTCATTTCTTATGTTTCCCCCACCTGTATTGGAATCCTATAAATCTGTACCCAGATGTTTTCCCCTGTGTACTTGAGCCTTTAATATTTATGGGATAATGAATGAGTAAATTAGCATAACAATTAAAAATTGTGATTAGAATGAAGGGTGCCTCTGTAGAATGAATGTTTTTCCGTCTCTTCTATAAGAATCAAATGGCTTGCAAAGTAATACTCTGCAAAACATTTTTTACAGTCCTGTTTAACAGATGGTCTGTACAGTCCCTCATAAAACTTTGGACAATATATTATAAAGCAACCAAATTTGCTTCCATGCAATTCTTCAGCGCATGCCACCTTTTCAAATGGCCAAAGTGGGACATTTTTGGTACAAACATCAGATTTTACAGGCCGACACATACCCACGATCAGTACAAAGGATAGAACTTAACTTTTTTGCCTAAATATAAGCTTATTCTTGTAGCATTTTAGTTGCTTATTCTGTTTCTTATAACATTTAGGTATTTTAGATACAGAATAACTGTTTTATGCAACTATTACATAAAATATAGGAAATAATTTTGTCCTAAAATCTCAGGACATTTGCCATTTTTACAATTTTTTTGTCAGGACACAACTGCCCAAAGAGGGACTGTCCCTCACAAAGTGGGACAGGTGGTAACCCTATCATTGTATAGCCTTCAATAACTCACTTTGAAAACATTGTATTTGTGTACAGTAAACTCTCAGTTAACTGGAACTCAAGCAACCAGCAAAAAAATATTGAAGAAATACAAATACAGTATGATTTTCATGTGCTACACTTTCTGTTTTCCCCTGTAGAAACATACCTTACTTTTTTAGAGTTTTAAAAAGGAAGATAGGAATGCATTCCCTCTCTCTCCAACCTGAGAACAAGTCAAACCAAAGAAATAGTTTAGGGTACAGTATTAGTCAGGCCTATTTTTAATAGTAACTCTCAAGCAACCAGAAACTACAGTTATCCGGCATCTACCAATCCCCATGGGTGCCGGTTAACTGAGAGTTTACTGAACATTGCTATAGCCTTTGCTTTACAGTCATGACTGCAACAAGGCATGTTGCTTTCCTATGGGCAGGATTCAGGGAAAGAATATGTTGCAGTCACAGAAACTGCTGCAATGATTGCGGAATATGAAACTCAAAGGCATGTTAGTCACAATAATGAAAAACTCATTATCAGCTAATTTGCATGTTTCCAAATTGCATGGTGTTAGCACTTTCCTGTGGTAATCATCTTAGAGGTGTGGCAGCCACCACACATAGACACACCCCATAC
>NC_056746.1:73793749-73798749 GCF_019279795.1 Protopterus annectens
TAGTATCTTCTGCTTTTGTTTTAAAGCTTCATTGTATTGTATTGTTCTGTCTCTGAGATGTAGTTGCCATACTAAGTATCCAAACTGCACACTTTCTTTCAAAAATTACAGTTTTTAAGTGTTCTTTTTATCCAATATGAAAATAATGATGTACTTCCATGTTTAAGCACTAGTCATTATTTAAACACTGTATGTAGGATCAGTGTTCCAGTGTATTTGTCTTCTCATATTCCAAAGAGCTTTATGTGCAGAGTTGCTGCCTGTTGTCATCCCTACCAAAAAAAGATGCATGCATTATGGGCATCACTTGGATCTTCCCAATAATAAAATATTTCATTTTGATATTTGAAGGGTGTGCAGTGCTGGGTATGGAATATCTTTTCCTCCACTATAGAAAGCAGATTTTTATGCTTTACTGTCAGTCATTTTACATAATATGGCAATTTAAATCTTTTCAGTTCAGATCGTTAACATAAACCTATGAGGGCCATGCGGGCAAAAATAGTAGTCATGATACTGTAAGACCTCATTGCTATTTTCAAAAGTACAAAATCTAATTATTTACACCATACTTTCACTGTGGTACATCAACAGGGGGTCACTGCTAGAATGTAGAACATAGCTGGACTTCATGGATAATGCAGAGACATACTCTGGCTTTAGTGTATGTCACAGTTATGCAACTAGGCATCTGTTAAAACCTATCAAAGTTCAACTCTCCACATGCCATCCCTCAGAGTATACAAGTTCAGGTAAATAATGAAAGTACATTGAGGGGAAATGGATGACAGACCGTTGGGATCAATTCATGACAATGCTGGAAATCTGAATAGAAACTTTCTGTTGATCATAATTTAGTAGATCACAACCACAGTCTAGGCTTTGTACAATGACCTGCATGTACTGAAAACATTTCTGATGTGAAAAAAAAAATATTAAAGCTGTGTTTGTTCTTGCATGTAAAAAAATATCTCTCTATTTTTTCACTCTCATATTCTCTGAATTATGGCTACTTTTTATGTTAAACAGAATGAATATAAGATCCTTTCACACTGTTCATACATATGAATATGACTGCACTATTTAAGGGGACTGTGTGAAAAGCTATTCAGATTTATAGGGAAGTTAAGCTATTCTCAACTTTTTCTAAAATATTTTTTATACTAACTTGGTTAAAATGTTAAGACATAAAAAGATAAAGGGTTTCTTGAGTATTATGATGGTTACATATAAAGTTATTTATGCATTGTTAGTTTATTCTCTTCTTGGCTGTACGGGGGTGGCTAGGCACTGGGATTTAGCAGGAAAACTTGAGTGCTATGTGCCAATCATGCTAATGTTGAATATTACAAAATGGAACATATGTCATGAAGATATAATAAATACCATCCCACCATATACCGATAACAGAAGTATTAAATGTGGATAACAGATTCATGGAATGTTAAAGGTTTACAAATGAAAAAGAAAAGAGATTTATTTTTTTCATTTAGCATTTAAATCAAAAGCAAAATATTACTTGTGCAAGAGACCCATATGACCAGAGACCAATGGACCCATGATATGGGGAAGGTTGGATTAAAGCAATAATTGAATCAGGCAATACATCAAGTAGTTCAGGTGTGGCAATTATTATTAAGAAATCTTTAAAGTATATAATTTTGAAACAAAATTCAGATACTGAAGGAAGATGGTGTTATGTAATTATCAAGAATTCATTTTTTGATAAACCTATTATGTTACTGAACTCATATGTGCCTTGTATGAAACAAGAGGAATTTATCATGGCAATCTATAAAATACTAAGTGTATATCCTAACTGCTATTATATCATGGGGGGAATGGAATACAGTTAATGATCGTATGACAGATAGGTCAAGTACAAGCAAAATGTCTAATGTTCATGCTTAAGTGGTTATTTCTAACCTAAAAATAGAAAATAACTTATTTGACCCTTTAATTTTTAAAAAAAAGGAATATACTAGCAGAGAAATGTACCTCCTATTCTCACTGTCATAAAACCTGGGCATGAATTGACTTCTTCTTGATATCAGACATATTTTCAACTCCCAACTTCAACTTTCATATAGAACCAAGATATTTTTCTGATCATTCTAGAGTTTCATTCACTATAGACTGGACTAGTACATCCAAAAACAAACAAATGTAGTTATAACTGGACTTTAAATCCTGCTTTACTCCAGAAAGAAGATATTAGTAAAAATATCAATGAGGTATTTGGTGAGCTTTTACGCAACTCCATTAATTCCCAAATTCCACTAGCGGTGGTGCAGCGGTAGCATTGTTGTCTCAGCTGGAGTGTGGGAGTGCCTTCTGTGTGGTGTCTGCATGTCTTCCCCATGGTTGGGTGGGCGTTCGAAAGACATACGTAAATGGGTGTGCCTTCGTTGAAGGTTGAACGTCGAGCTGGCACCTCGGCATTCATGAAAATCTGCTGCCAATCATTAGTGGATCGGAGTTCCGCTGTGGTCGACACCTAACTGGGAAAAGCCAAAAGACAAACAACAACAACAACTAGACAGTCAATCAGCTACTGTAAAAGTGCAAATTAGAGGCATAGTTGTTAACAAGGCATCATATTACAAAAAATATGTATATTTAAAAAAGAAAAAAATTGAAAGAAGTTATCTGCATATTAGAGGATGAATTATACATTAACTATAACTTAAAAACAGTAAAAAAATAAATAAATGACCTTCATAAAGAATAATATTTGTTATATACCAGTCAACTATCATTTAATGAGATGAGCATGTTAGCTAGATATTCTGAATGGACTCAGAATCTGTCAAAACTATTAGCGAGATTAATAAACATTAATAAAGCTTCCCCTTTTATTTATTTATTATTTATTTATTATTGTTTGTTAACCGGGTTAGTCCAACTGGACTTGTGGCCCATTTTCAGTGGAGACCCGGGGAGAAAAGCTTCGGTACATACTATAAAATGCAGAAATTTGCAACATTACAATATATATAAAGTACAGAAATTTGCAAAGTTACAAACATAAAAAAAGCTCCTGTACATAGTATAAAATGCAGACATTTGTAACATTACAAAAATATATAAAGTACAGAAATTTGCAAAACTTACAAACATATACAAGACAGAATTACAGAAAGTTTATACATTATTAGTAGATAATGTGATTTATATATGTCATAGTTAGTCTGTACAGGAATAACAGTTTTACAATAGTATATACACTGTTTTGCAATGAAAAGGATGTCAGTTGGGAATATGAGTAAGATAGGCCAGAGGCTCGCATGCAAAAATTTTGAAAAGGTACACAGAGAAAGACCTATGGCATTTTGTTAAGATTAGCAAAGGAAAGATGATTTAGGTGTGGAGTTAGTGGTGTGGGTGTTTTTTTTTTTTTTTTTTTTTGTTAGGTGGGAGCATGTGAAGGACATTCCCATTTGGAGGATAGATGGGAGAGAAGCATGGATTTGAAGTTGTTGTGGTTTGATATGTTACGTAGTGGTGGGGGGAGGGTGTTCCATGGTTTGGCTATGGTGTGGGACAGTAATAGTTGGCCAGGTGGGTGTAGGGGTTTGTGTACATGTAGGAGGTTTTGGCCTTTGGACCTCAGGGTGCGGCTAGGTGTGTAGGGTGTTAGAGATATGGCAAGAGAGGGGCATTCTGTTGGTTTAAAGATGATTTTTTGGGCTGTTGTAAGTTGTAGGTATTTTAGGTGGTTGTTAAGTTCTAGCCAGTTTAGGGTGTGTAGGGAGTGGCAGTAATGGGAATAGTTCTTAGAACTGGTAGCAAATTTGCAGATTTTGTTGTAACATGCTTCGAGTTTGGAACAGAGGCCGAGTTGTAGGTTGGAGAATAGGGTAGCACCATACAAGAGAGGGGGGAGAAGGAATGTAGATGCGAGGGTTTGACGAGAGGAGGGTGTAAGGTAGCAGTTATGTCTGTAGAGGAGACTGATTTTCTGGTGGGTTTTTTTTAATTGCAGAGAGGATGTGGGAGTCGAATTTTAGGTTTTCATCAATGGTAATGCCAAGTAGCTTGGTACTGGGAACGATTTCTAGAGGAGTGTTATTGTGGCTTTTGATGGAAAATTTGTCTCAGTTGAATTGGGAGATGTTGGTAGGAGTGAAAACATTAGTTTTGTTTTGTTAGCATTTAGGGCTAGGTGATTGGATTGCATCCATGATTCTGTTTTGGAGAAGGTGAGTTGGGTATTGAGTAGAAGTTTGGAGGGGCAGGAGGCAGAGCAGATGATGGTGGAGTCATCAGCATATTGGATGACTGAGGCGTCAGGGATTGACTGGTGGAAGTTGTTGATGAATATGCTAAAAAGGAGTGGGCCCAGTACTGATCTTTGAGGGATGCCTGTGGGTGTAGGTAAGAAAGGGGAGGTTGATTCTTTCCATTGCACAGCCTGTTGGCACATGGAAAGGTAGCTGGAGAACCAGGCTAAGGTTGAGGGAGATGGGTGCAAGTGAGACAGCTGGGACAGGAGTAGGGGGTGGAAGATTGTGTGAAATGCCTTTGAGAGGTCAAGAAATAGGGAAGATACGTATTTGCCGCTATCACGTGCTAGGTTGGCTGTTTCAAGGAAGGAAAGGAGGGCTGTCATGGTGCTGTGGCCAGGGCGGAAGCTGTACTGGGTGGGAGAGAGGAGTTTGTGCTTGGTTAGGTAGGGCATGAGCTGGGAGTGGATGTTTTTTCTAGAATTTTAGAGAGAGGTGAGAGTAAAGCTATGGGTCTGAAGTTGGTAGTGTCAGTGTTTTTTCTGTCTTTGTGCAGAGGGATTATGAATGTATGTCACCAGATGGTTGGTAAATAGGATTCCTGAATGGATCTATTTATGAGAATGGATATGGGATAGGCTATTGATTCGGCTGATAGTTGAAGGAAATTTGCTGGAAGGTTGTTAGGGGCATTGCGGCACGGTTTTAGCTTTTGGAGTAGTTTTTTTATAGTGTTGGTGGAGACAGGTTTAAGGGAGAACAGGGGAGGAGGAG